>NW_013952558.1:769118-774390 GCF_001266775.1 Austrofundulus limnaeus | reverse complement strand
TGTGTGTGTGTGTGTGTGTGTGTGTGTGTGGTATTTGAAGACTATTTTTGGATTGAATTTGTTTAGGGAGAAAAGGGACAGGTATCATAAGACTTTTTTTTCTTCTGCCACTTTTCTTTTAATTTGTGATTGTATTTTATTGTATATAAAATTGGTTGTTTTTTTGTGATAAATGAATAAAGTCTATAACAACAAATAACGAACAAATAAGATTGCACATGAAGCTATTTTTAAGGTTTGACCAAAATGGTTAAAGTTTAGTAATCATATGTTGAAACATTAGGCATAAAAGGTGGTAGATGATATGCTTAAGATACGGTACGGTACGATATGATACGGTACGATAAGAGATGATACAATATGATACGATATGATAAGAGATGATACAATGCGATACGATACGATACAATACAATAAGAGATGATACAATGCGAAACAATGCAATATGATATAAGAGACGATACAAGAAGAGATGATATAATGTGACACAATGCGATACAACGCGATACGATATGAGATGATACAATACGACATGATGCGATACGATATGAAATGTTAGGCATAAAAGGTGGTAGATGATATGCTTAAGATACAGTATGATATGGTACAATACGATATGATMTGATCTGATCTGATATGATAGGATATGATAAGAGATGATACAATGCAATACGATACGATACTATACGATAAGAGATTATACAATATGTTACGATACAATAAGAGATGATGCAATGCGATACGATATGATACGATACGATAAGAGATGATACAATGCGATACAATGYGATACAATGCGATACGATAAGAGATGATACAATACGATACGATAAGAGATKATACAATGTGATACGATACGATACAATATGATACAATACGATAAGAGATGATACAATATGATACGATAAGAGATGATACAATGCGATACGATACGATACAATATNATACGATAAGAGATGATACAATGCGATACGATACGATACAATATGATACAATACGATAAGAGATGATACAATGCGAAACAATGCAATACAATATGATAAGAGACGAGATACGATACAATTTGATGCAATACGATAAAAGATGATACAACGCGAAACAATGCAATATGATATGATAAGAGATGGTACAATAAGAGATGATATAACGTGACACAATGCGATATGATATGATCTGACACAATACGATATGATACGATACCATACGAACTGTTAGGCATAAAAGGTGGTAGATGACATGCTTAAGATACGGTACGATAAGATACGACATGAAATGATCTGATCTGATACAATATGATATGACAAGAGATGATACAATACGATATGATACGATACAATTTGATACAATACGATAAGAGATGACGCAATGTGAAACAATGCAATACGAAATGATACAATAAGAGATGATACAATAAGAGTGGATACAATGTGACACATTGCGATACAATGCGATACAATATGAGATGATACAATACGATATGATACGATAAGAGATGATACAATGCGATATGATACGATAATCCTTTATTAGTCCCACAGGTGGGAAATTTAGGTTGTCACGGCAGGAAGTGGACAGTACAAACTCAGAGCAGCAAGTACGGCAAGCAATTAAAACAGAAAAACAACAGCATAGTGAGAATTACCATACAACAGCATTTTTCCATTTTTTTTCTATAAACCCTGGTGTCCATTCAGATAGCATGCTGTAACTAACATAAACTCTGCATCTTAAATAAAAATGTACAAACATATTACAAAACAAACCAGTGATCATGCACTGAAAACATGCCCAAAACATCCTGATTTGTTTCCTTCACACATAAGAAAAAGCGTCTGTCATTCCTGAATGAGGACATTATTAAGACCTTTTTTATGGGTTTGAACTGAAAAATGCAGCATGACACGTCTGATTTGTAACCATTACTTAAAAACCACTGCAGATGTCTGCTTTTGTCTGCCATTGTGTGACAGATGATTCAAGCTGAGCCTTTAAATCTTTAGCAGATAGGTGTACAAAAGGCCAGTCCATCAGCTCTGACTGCTGGGCCTAGTTCACCCAAACATCAGTGCCTCACTGTAAATCACAAAATGACATTCCAGTTCTTCTGAAGAAATCCTTAGCATATGGATAGAAGGTGTGCGCTTTAAAAACACATATGCAAACCTGCAGGAAAGGATCAAAAGCCATGACTGGGCTCAATGGGCCGTGGAGAGAATGAGCATCTAGCTGCGAAGTAAGACAGGTTGGAATCATGATTTGATGACAGGTATCAAATGACTTTTGAAGGTTTTCCTCTCTCTGCCTTTTATGTCTCTTCCTCACTTTCCCTTTTTCTCCTTTCCATCCTCACACAGTCTGGCTGATGGTTTTGTGCAGAAGTTTCCATTCGCTGGCCCAACTCTCCCCTCTGTGTGCGCTTTGAACTCCTCAAACTGCTTTTTTTAAGGGCAGAGTCATAAAATGTCCTTTTATGCAGCACAGTCTYTTTGATGGGGTTGTCACTTTGTACAATGCTCTGCTCAGAAACTCCATGCAGGAGTGACCACGCCCTTACAGAGGATCAGACAGACTGGTAGTTACAGTAGAGGCCTTCATCAATGAGGACTGTCCGGTTCGGACTGTTACACCTTTTGTTTTGGCTGTTTTCTGGAGCAAGGGGTCAGGATGATTATTTAGACTCTGTTTTAAAGTGGACGTGTGCTTTTAATTTAAATCCTCATTTTTCAGATTTAAATCATGCAGTTGGGAGTTCCTTTTCTATTTTTTTGCCTCTGTTTTTGACCTAAGTATCAGTTTGTCTTTGTTGGTCTTGCTTTCCTAAAAAAACAAAAAAATAGGCTCAGTTTTGCCGTCAACTACACCTACCTTGTGTTGCTCAAGATAACGCTCGATTTTATACCATTAAAATTAGAAACATGTATAGCAAATTAAGCCTTAAGCTTTGACAACATTTGACATTTATTGGCGGATTGGACAGAAAGTCACCCATGGGCTGGATGTGGCCTGCAGTTCAAACCTAAACCATTCAACTAGCTTAAGATTCCATTTATAGTTTGTCATAAACTTTATTTTATTACATGTGATGATACCGCACTCCAAAAATGGAAAAACTCTGATCTTTAAGTCTTATACACTGAATCCTGTCTTCCACTACTGTTTCCCAGTAGTCAAACTGCTGCCATTAGGGTTTGGGTTGGGTTTCCCATAAGCGTCCAAACACTGAGGGAATCTTTGTTCTTTTGTAARACGTGAGAACTGAGAGGGTTTTGGGGAAGCTGGAACCTGGCTGTTCCCAGGATCCCTTTCACCTGAGCTCCAGAATAACAGTGGGGAAGGAAGGGAAATGGTTGGAGATCAGAAATACGTGTGCACCTATCTGTTCACGCAGGAACAGATAAACTTACCCATGGAAATGTACTTTTTATGATGCATATTTACACTACTGGTACACGCATACAGGGGTTAGACAATGAAACTGAAACAGCTGTCATTTTAATGTGGGAGGTTTCATGGCAAAATTGGACCAGCCTGGTGGCCAATCTTCATTAAGTGCACATTGCACCAGTAAGAGCAGAGTGTGAAGGTTCAATTAGCAGGGTAAGAGCACAGTTTTGCTCAAAATACAGTATTGCAAAGCACACAACATTATGGGTGTTCAAAAGAGGACAAATTGTTGGTGCACGTCTTGCTGGAGCATCTGTGACCAAGACAGCAAGTCTTTGTGATGTATCAAGAGCCACAATATCCAGGGTAATGTCAGCATACCACTAAGAAGGACAAACCACATCCAACAGGATTAACTGTGGACACAAGAGGAAGCTGTCTGAAAGGGATGTTATGGTCTAAAACCAGATGTTTCAGTTTCATTGTCTAACCCCTGTAGTTTCTTTATTGCTTTTTAACACTGGTCATCAGCAGTGACTAATAATAACCAGTGTTTTCCAGCAATGATTGGAAATATTGCGTGGTTAAATCTCCAAAACAACCACTCCACCTTTACAAAATGTAACGGAAATGAGATAATTTGCAGTATTTTGTTGCATTAACAAGATAAATCTACCAAAAATACCACTCTAAATGGTACTGATGGCAGTTTTGTGACGGATTAACTGGATTTTAGGCTTCGATTTTACACTTTGTGATCAATTAGAGTTATTTATGTTAAGCAGGAAGAAAATCAGGATGTTTCTATGTAATATGTAATAATTCTGACTTCCAGTTTTTGATCACGTTTTCTTACAGTGTTTTTAACCTGATCTTGTAAGTGGGTTAGGTTTACGTCAGGGGCAGGCGGTATGAGAACTTTCCAAATAAGTAAAAAATGAATAATCTCGTAGTCTACAGAAAAGGTTTTTTTTACACCTACACATGTGTTACAGGTGATTTTTATTTTAAATCAAATATTCAAATTTAGTTGCTCATCATTAAAATGTACAAACTCATTGAACTGATTTCAAAGTTTTCTGAGACCCTTTTAGTTCAGAAACTGAGTCACCTTTGCCTTTGGTTAACAAAATTTGCTTATTCTTTCTCAACCTGACACTGACTCACTTATGGAAAATTAAAACAAGAAAGTATTTTCAACTCTCTCTTCATTTTGACTGAGTACAGTTTGCATAATGAATTGATAACTCATAAAGTGTTTTAACATACCAAAGTGCTGACAGGACAAACTAATGTGTGTCATTAATTTACGAAACACCYACTTGTCATCGTCAATACAAATTATGCCATCTGTTTCCAGTGTGCACTTACTGTACTGTACGTAATTAACAGAGGAAATGATTGTATATCAAACTTCCTCTGGGGGTTAACTCATTAAGCAATAACCTCTGCAGATGTGAAAAAGAAAAAAAACTTCATGGTTTCTTACTCATGATCTGTCAAGGTGAGAGTTCAAAATCCATGGCTTTGCTATCAAAAGTGGTGTAAAAAATGTTTGAGAGTWGCTCTTCCTTCCGTGCCAAGAAACTGGTCTTTATTGAAACAGAATGTTTGTGTGATAGGGCTCGACGAACTCCTGAAATATCCATCACCCGATATTCAGAGTTCAGCGGAAGAGCTGTCAGGGCCGAGCATGTGAAACCGATTTCTAAGACAAGATCTTTGAACAAACATCATACGGCCTCTGCTAAACCAGTTTGATCATCAACCTGTTTTCTTTCTTAGCTGGTCTTCCGCTCTTTGGTCTGTGGCAGTGTGCCTTTTGTGTGTGTGTGTGTGTGTGTGTGTGTGTGTGTGTGTGTGTGTGTGTGTGTGTGTGTGTGTGTGT
>NW_013952558.1:765770-767763 GCF_001266775.1 Austrofundulus limnaeus | reverse complement strand
ATAAATAAATAAATAAATAAATAAATAAATAAATAAATAAATAAATAAATAAAATCAAGGAAAAAGTACATCTTCTAGGGCTATCAGAAAATAATCTGTTTTTAAAGTCATCCAGAACCAACTATAACTGTTTCTGCTAAAGATGGTTTGAAAGGTTATAGAATTATGAGATGAAGATTTTTAATTTCTATTTAATAGTTATTTTTTTTTATTTCTATTTCATAGTAAAAAAAAAACTCCCTCACGTCAATGTAATGACATGTTGGAAAGTTTTGTACGCTTGAAGTTCTGATTTTAAAAAATATATATTTTTATGTCCTAATATGTAAAACCTTAAAATTAAAAGTGTGGACATGCATTTTTTTCATCAAATAAACAAAAGAATCAGTGGACACTTCTTACGTTTTGCTTGTAAGTCAAAGCATAAATCAACAAAACCCCATCTGACACTTTGATGTACAAATCAAATATGGGACACAAAATCATTTTTTGTGACTGATTTCTCAGCATCACATATGTTCTGACACCATATTTTATCAGTAAATCTGGCCCCGGGATGAACATCTAAGTGTTTTTGTTTCCATTTTCTCACCTCGGAAACATATTTTTCAGTTTCCGGTGTGAGTGTCAGACAGCTGAAAGTGCTGCTGCCCCACAAAGCTAAATATAGCACCGAGGCATCTGTGGCAAGAAGGTTTCAAAATTATGCAGATAAGCACTTTGCAGAGATGTGGGCTGGGAAAATGTAAACGTCGCTATTGATGTAACACAACTCCCGGGGCAGCTGGTTATTAGGGTAAAGTATATTCGGGAGATGAAGCCATGTGATTCAGTGGTCGAAAGGTTCTGAAAGGTTAAACTTTAATATTAAGTTTGTCCTCCTGATTATCATTTTACGGACCAGTAATTTGAGTTAGGATGGTGTGAGAAAAATCACAAAAGTCAATTTTAGGTCTTTAAAACCTCAGAGCAGACAGAAAACTGAGCTGTTCTCAAGTTGTTTAGACATTTGAAAAGTATACAGCCTGATTGGCTGTCAAAGACCAATCAAGCGACGGGTCAATAGGTCACATAGCAATAGGCTGCAAAGTCCACAAAAAAAAGAGCGGGATAAACAAATGTTTATCGCTCAAGTGCCCTTACGTCAGCTTCACTGTCACCGCTCTGAGTGACACACATCAGGGCTGAAGGGTCAACAGAGGTGAGGAGGTGTGATGTGTGTGGATGTGTGTAAGGAGCAGTTAACTTCCTGTAAAACAAGCTATAAAACTGGGACTATCAGGCTGGTTTTTGACCAAATGCTGGCTGGGATTTCTATAAYAAAACTGTTTTTTTTAATCCCTCAAAATGCACAATGATTTAGATAAATTGTAAACATTGTGTATGAGCAGCATTTGTTTTCTTATAGAAATCAAAAATAGCTCAGATGGAAAAGTGTTGTAATTATTACATAAACACAAATTACTGTCCATGCTACTTTTGAATTTAGTAGCTTCAGTCATGGTTTACAGATATTTGCCAAAAGTTTGTTGTGGTTGTATCTGAGACTGATCCCCAAAACATAACCTGACTGCTAACAGCTTGTGAGCAAAACACCTCATGCAAGGTTTTCAATTAAACTTTCACTAAATGATAAGTAGATAAACATCTATAATTAGAGCAAACCAAACAATGTGGCCATCACAGCCGACTGATCTTAAAACCACACAACTAGTTATAACTTTTTTATTACAGGTGCTCCATAATTTTAAAGGAAATTCATTTCAAAACAGCAGATCCACATTAGCCAACACAAAGACGGATGTAACGTGGTCAGTTTTATTCCATGACATCATGCATGAAGCCATTTTTAAAGGGCCAATATTATGTGTTTCTCAGGCATACATTTAAATACTTTACCATAATAAAGTGTATGGGTCACCTTTATCAATTATTAAGATGCTGTTTTGATGTTTAAATAGAAAATAAACTTATCTATTAGGAAGTTCGGCTG
>NW_013952558.1:763828-765548 GCF_001266775.1 Austrofundulus limnaeus | reverse complement strand
CACACACACACACACACACACACACACACACACACACACGTCTGTCTTCATTTTACATTATCTTATAAGCTGTCATACCTCACATTGTTGCAGAGGAAGGAAGTCCTCGTGCACAATACACGTCTTTAGACGCATCAGGAACACATGAGGACGAGGATAATCCAGTTCAGCCGTCACATGACCTCTGACATCTTCACATCCTCGCTGAGAATTTACTGATTGAAATTAACCTTAACCTTCAAGGCTTTCATGTTTATTAAACCAACAAACCAACTTTGCAAAAATCTGCCTTTTTATTTATTTCTGTTAAAAAGGTTGAACCAGGGGTGCCCAAATATTTTCCCTGAGAGGGCCAAAATTTAAATCAAACGGGGGGCTGTGGGCCAAATGCAACAATATAAGAAATTCAAATACTTACGTAAAGTTTTATTTTTATGATTAAGCTAGCAGCCAGTGAGGTCTCCCACATTCTTTAGGTTTTTTTTTTTCAGCTCATGGACATGGAGAAAATTAAACGTATGCTCAGCCAGCAAAGGCTCATGGGACTTTTCATAATTTAAAATTTGAGTATATGTGAAAGGTGTGCAAATCTATATATGGGCTTAAATATCTCTTGTAGTTACTTRTATTTTATATTTAATCCAAACATAATTACAATCTAGTAACCAGGATAACTGCAGGTGGTCCAAATCAAATTCTTTGGAGGGGCAATTTTGGCTTGCGGGCCCCACTTTGGGCACCTCTGGGTTAAACATTAAATCACCAATTCCCCTTTGGGAAATCCATGTTTCTTGTTGCCATTATTTTTACATCATTTTAATTCAAGATGGCGCCACAGTCACAAATCTTTACCTCATCATTCTGTTTGAACTGAGTTGACTCATCAGCGATACAGCCAACCTAGCCTTTATGATAATTTTATGAGTTTCATTTAAATTCGTCTMATGGTTAATGAGATTATTTTCAAACAGACCTCAACAGTTAGAGGCAAAGTTTTAAAACCGGATCTCGCTCTATCAGCTGGTACTTAGGTTATGTGTTGGGGTGAGCTTCAGCTACCACCATACCCAGTTTGAGCTGAAGACGTTTAAAATTGACTGAGTTATAGCTATTTATGTATTTGCTACACTGTAAAAAATGAAATGTTGGATTTACTTAACCATGTTATGTGACCTGGTTCCACTTAACTGAGTTGAGTAAATTCAAAGCAACATACTCATGTTCTTTGGCTAAAAAACTGGTACATTGCTTTGAATTTACTCAACTCAGTTAAGTGGAACCAGGTAACATAACATGGTTAAGTAAATCCAACATTTCATTTTTCACAGTGCATGGAGGCTTTCACTGGCTCCAAAAGTTATATTTTGGGAGTCTCATGCAAATCTGCTCACTGCTTCATGAGATTTTTTGCTAACAGTACAAAACAAAGCACAGGCGAGCAAAAACACTGTGGAATGGCCTTCATCTTAAAAAAACAATAACAATAAAAAATCATACTCTTTATAGGATTTATATGATTGTTTCAGCCACCATGAGGCAGCTCTGAAATCAAGCCTGCAAACCCACACCTCTTCAAACGCACTCATTCACTGTTCTTTCCCATTCATAAAAAAAGTCTCGACATCGCGCATGCGCAGTGAGATTCGGTGTCCTCCCCATTCATAAAAATGTATCCTCCGCATTTACTCAGCCCTCCCCGCTCAGCTCTTCCCTCCCATTC
>NW_013952558.1:760287-762623 GCF_001266775.1 Austrofundulus limnaeus | reverse complement strand
CTCTATCAGGAGACACAATTTATCAGGATAGTATTTTTAAAGTAACAACTCAGAATAAAATAGGAGTAACGACTTTCTACTTACCTTTTTTTAAAAATGTAGTGAGTAGAAAGTACAGATAATTGTGAAAAATGTAATGAGTAAAAGTAAAAAGTAGCTGAAAATAATTACTCAAGTACAGTACAGATAACCAAAATTTCTACTTAAGTACAGTAACAAAGTATTTGTACTTAGTTACTTTACAACTCTGATCAGCTGTAATCAGATTTTTAAACGTGACTGTTCTGGTTTATTTGTCCACCATTTGTCTATTTTATTGTTCTTTAACAATCACTGGACAGTTTGATGTCATGCAAGGACTGGAATCTAAGTCCTAATGATAAAATAGACTTTGGAAAACAGATAATAATAATATTAGTAAGAAATTTTTACTTGGTAAGACTCTTGAAATACTTGATTTGACTCTTTTTCTTCTTATTTCAAGAATCTTACCAAGTAAGATTTTCTTACTCCATTGGCAGAAATTTTTGACTTAATTTGAGTCAAATTTTCAGACTAACAAGACAAATAATCTCACACATTCCAAAAACAAGATTATTATTCTTACACAATCAGTTCTTGTTTAGTAAATCAGTCTCAAAACAAGATCAAAAAGACTTTTTGGTTGAATATAAGATTTTAAAACTTGGTTAGGTGGACATTTTTTGCAGTGTACAAGAAAATCTGTCTGCTTAGAAGCAAAGCATAAATTAGTGGTTTAAAACTTTTGCACATTGCTGCGCTTTCAGCTACACAAAGGTGTTTTATAATATATAGTATTGTGAGGTGTTATAGAGTACTTGTATATAGGTCATTCAGTGTATTTTTCTCWGTAGAAACACATCTATGGTTCTTTAACTTTCGTCACACCAGCTTGTTGAAGTTGCCCTTCCTGTGGCTGAACGAGCCGCTCACCATAAAACACGTTCGGGGCCCTAAAGGCCAAATTAAACCGAGTGACCTTAAACAGAAAGAAAACATTACATAAGAAACAGGAGATAATCCGCAGACTTCCTCTGGACGTTGTAACATGAGAGCTGAACGGCTCACCTGGTCACCTCATATCAGAGCCTCAGCTCCACAGCTGCTGTGCGTGCGTGCGTGTGTGAGTGTGTGTGCGCGTGTGTGTGTGTGTGTTTGCCTCGCAGGCTATACTAACTTCCTGAGAGTTTATGGGGGTGGTCTGTTATAATCTGGATCTGTCACATTCCTTTCTTTCCAAAGCACCACCTTATAAAGCCAGAGAACACACAAAATCTTCCTGTCTCACACACACACACACACACACACACACACACACACACACACTGTCGTCACCTTCCTCCCACAAGCCCACCTGTGCTGCTGTTACCCCGAGGCGTTCTTCCCCCTCCCCTCGCGAAGGCCCGGTCTCTCTCCAGCTCCTTCATGCTTATTTGCTCATTTCCTGGGTGTTTACCTGAGTGCACCTGGAAGAGGAGAGTTGGACAATTGAACTGCATAAAAAAATAAAAAATAAATAAATAAATAAAGTAGAAAAAAGTGCAAACCTTGCCTAGCCCTCCAGCATCATATGAAGAACATGTTCCTGTTGTGAAAGCCCTGCGGGCACTGCAGTGTCTGCTCCAACAGGTGAGATCTGAGACCAGCCTGCCTGTTTACCTGCCGGTCTGTCAGCACCCACCTGGGTTGACACACACACACACGCACACACACTCACACAAACACCTGCATTTGACTTCCTCCACACCTACATTGTCATCTCCACCCCACCGAGCCGCATACATATCATCAACACAGGAAGCTTCAGCACAGGCAGGTGGAAAAGAAACCGTTTATTATCATCTGTGATTATGGCAGACTGGATGCACGAAGGAACCCGTCCTGGGTCAGAAAATGTGGCTATAAATAATCATTTGTGCAAAAAATAAATAAAAAAACAAGACATAACATTCCTTGAAGAAATGTGCATCACCTGCAGCCTCTAACACCAGTGTTTTRAAGGAACGTCTTAAGTTGGGAAAATGACTCGGCTATTTTGGTCAAACCTTGACGTTAACTTTATGCTCAATCACAAGATGTCACGCTCAAAGTATGTGTTGTGCTACTACAGCGTCAACATTTAGCTCAAGATTGGTAAAATGGACATTTTTAAGTTCGCTAATGTCGATTAGCTGTGGCAACAATGCTGAATTTAAAGGGGCAATATCATGTAAAATCAACTTTTTTGAGTTTCATATCATGTTATAATGTTATACTCTCATAAAAAACATGCCCAAAGTCTTACTTTGACTCATTCATGCATGTTTGAGAAATCC
>NW_013952558.1:750170-759911 GCF_001266775.1 Austrofundulus limnaeus | reverse complement strand
CTATAATGGTAGATGTACAACTAATGTATTTCTAAAAATTTCAATAAAAATATATATAATAGTTTCTGAAATATTTACTAAAAGACAAACAAAGCTGACCCCAAATTATTAATGGCAAAATTTGAAACAAATATTTAATGCAGTCTTATGTCACTCAGAATATGGAGTATGGATCAGGCTACAACCACAGAAAATTTTATTTAAATATCTGCAAATTTGACTGCAGTATATCCAATTTTGTGTTTTGTTAAGCCACTTGGCTGTGGCAAACATCTTAAATTGAACCAGGTTCAAAGTACATTGATTGCATCTTACAAAATTAATTTAAAAAACTGTATGTGGTTCTTTTTGGTAGTAGACACAGGCAAAACATTTTCATCTATCTTTGTATTTCAGAAGCAGGTAATAAGTGAATAGACGTGTTGAATTTACTGAGAGAACAATGAAGGACAACAGGCCAGACAAGCTCGTGTTTGCTACATGTCCTGTGAACAGGTTACAGTGTCACAAGGCTTTATAACAAAGGACAAAGCAACACCGAGGCAACACAATCACTTTTGACCTATCCCACATTTCTTTTCTTATACTGAGACTTACAACTGGCAGAACTCATAATGCTAAATCAGYTTACATGTACGTGACCCGATAAACCTCTTAAAGCGAAGAACCGCCAACATGAATCTGCATAAAGGAAGCAAAWGTTATTCTAACGCTCAGAAGATGTGGCCGGAGCTTTCCTGCGATGAATGAATGATGTTTCCTCTCAGCCGGTTTCTGAATCTGTTTGAGATTGGGTTTCAAGGAGCTACCTGTAGGTTTGACTCTCCCACACTTATGCACTTCACATCAGCTTAAGTAAATCTCCTGCAGTTTTCTGTTTATATGACATACTGGTCCTCAAAAGCCGTTCTCACATCTGGCTTTGCACTTGTGCAAAATCCCTCACACCCTTGACAAGCCCCAGATACTGCACACTCCAGACCCAGATTTTGTTGTCTTTCCTCTTCGATCCTTGGTTCTTTACTCAACAAAACACGACCAGACAGAAAGATTGTTCAATCTGTCTTAACTTAAATCAAAGAAAATTAACATGCAAGAAAACACAGCTTTCTGTTTCTGCTTCCGCCAGGCTGAGTCTTACTGTGGTGATTAGAGTCTGGACCATGTATGGTTATAATATTTAAAGGGATAGTTTAGATCTTTCAATGTGGCATTGTGTAAAAATATTATGAACATGTATTATCTTACCTGCAGTAGATAGATTTTGAATGGTCTCAGTTTGCTGAAATAAGGCCTTTTTGCACTGGGCCAGCCTGGCTTCAAATCTGGGTTCAGCATGTTTGCATTCGCTCTCATCACCCAGTTTCACCGCAATTTCTGGAACCCAGAGACCTGTGGTTCTAACCGGGCCATGCTGCTTGTCCCGATTCGACGTCGACTGCTACTGCCGCTCATTAGCTACGTTTCCATTGCAAATGTGCACAAAACTTTGTCGATATTCTCTTAATGTCGAAAAACACAGTTTCGCAACTGCGGTGTTTCCATTAAGTAAGAAATGCTATTAAAGTCGCGCGTGAATTTGTTCTCGTGATAAGTCATTACAAACATGGCCGCAATGGATGTAAACACATAGCATGTTGCTACCACGACACTAGCGCTCATCATCAGAGGAGACGGCGTTTTTTATCGAGGCTTTCCAGCAACAAGTCCCTACTTGGGAGTGGCTACAGATGTAGTCGGTGAGTTTACTATTTTATACTACTTCTGTGATTTCACTACTACTTCTACTTCCTGTTATCTTCTTCGTCGTCATCTTTTTAGCCAGTAGAAACAGCCGGTTGTTGCTCACGTGACTCCTGTGATGTGAAAAAAAAGTGTTTCCACTGCAGTTTAAAAAAAAAACAATTTCAATACGGCCGAAACACCACCTCATCCTAGCGCAAAAACATTTTGTCGTAAAATGAATTTTTTTCGAAATTGACGTGTTTCTATTGAGCAAAATTTATTTTTGAAATTCTAATTTGCGCATTTTCATGGTCAATGGAAACACAGCTAGTGACTGGTTCACTGACCAGGGGGATTGCATCTCCCAGATGACAGCAACTTTACATGAATTGTTTGTAATGACTAACTTTTTTTTCATGAGTTTATCTATAACAAAACAGTAGGGAGCTACCAACAAGCTAACATTAGCTTATAATTCTCAGTCATCCTGCTCTTTCCTCTTAAGGTTGTTTCAAGTCTTATTTCTTGTGCAACCAGCTGAATGACAAAACATAGCGTAACTTGTGTCTGTTGTCCACACACTGACAGCTGTCGTGTGCATTGCCCCCAGTCAGAGCTCTGCCGTACGGACCTTGGGGCTCACAGAGTATGGTTCGTCAAGACCTCCTGGGCGTGTTTGTTCATGTGGAGCCGAGGACCTCTGTGAAGAGACACTCTYGAGCAGCATTTCTTTCTGCACGTCATTTTGAAGAAAATGGTCCGTTATGTGAAGCCAGTTGTTAAATTACGCACAGCTTTGACAGCTGTTCSAATTGACCACGTGAACCAACGTTCACTTGTACTTTCCAGCTTCGGCGGTAACAAGAAGGAAAAGTGTTTTCAACCTAGAACTCTTAATTAAAAACAAAAAGCATCCTGCTATCACTGTTAGCTATGAACTGTGCTACATGGGGAGTGCTGTGGGTGGGTTGAGGGAGAAATTATAATATCCCTCACCGCAACTTTAGCCCATTTATACTCAATCAGAAATAGACGTCCGAAATGATGTAATCACCGATCTGCCATCTGACGTAATACTATAAAGCAAAATTTAAAGGGGCAACATCATGTAAAATAAACTTTTTTTGAGTTTTATATCATGTAATAGCATTATACTCTCATAAAAAACATGTCCAAAGCCTTGCTCTGACTCATTCATGCATGTTTGAGAAATCCTGCAGCGTTTTTAAGGAAGCGATCCTGAGGAGCAAAACGACAGGTGGGGACTAGAAAYGCCTTTTGGTAACAGAAACGCCCCTGGGACGTGTCTTTAAGCCAAATTTCCTCATGGCAGAGCGCCCCCCTCCCCACACATACACACCCTGYCCATGACTCCTGCAGGCTCTCGGTTGAAATTGAAAGTGAAACTTAACTGTCKGCTGAGCTCTCMACATTAGTTCTCACTCAGTGAAGCTCTTCTCAGATTAAAAATACCTTTGAGGAAATGTATTTTCAGATGCCAAGYAAACTGCATCATAGCGCATGCGCAAGCCCCCCACACCCACCCACACATACACACAACAACATACACACATACTGAGCGGGATGGAACAGAAGCAGAAGGAGGTTCTTAAAGAGACAGAGGCCCATTTCAAAGCGTTTAGAAGTGATGAGAAGATAAGTTTATTTTCTATTTAAACATAAAAACTGCATTTTAATAACAGCCAAAGGTGACATAGATACTTTATTATGGTATAGTATTTAAATATATGCCTGAGAAACACATAATATTGGCCCTTTAAGGGTCACACTGCCGGATGATACGGTTCAATCGCTGGTACTTTTCCTTTGAGTTTCGTATAGTCCATTATTGTTGTGTCACAATTAAAYAAAATTGTGTGGTTAATATTGTGATCTTGCCCATATCGAGGCAGCTCTCTGCTCAATGCAAACACAACCAGGGCTGGGGAATAATAAGGCCAGGTCGACTGCAGCAGGGACAGGATGAGCCGGGCAACAATGGAAAATTGCCTATAGAGTTTAATTCTGACCAGACTGGTTAGCTAGTTTCTGATGAAATCCTGTGTGCTTTGTATGTTCTCCCAGTGCATGAGTGAGTAAACATGTTAGGTTAATCTAAGATTTTAAATTGACCCTAGTTGTAAATGTTTGTCTTGTGTGTGTTAGCTTTACTTAACTCCCAATACCAGCCTCACACAAACCCTGAATGGAATATATATATCAAAGTTTTACAGTTTCTACTCCCTATACTTTCTCACAAGGTCGGTTTTTTTATTGTAAGATTATTTTCTATGGTTGATTTATTTACCATTTTGGTTTTTATTGCACGTTTAGCTTTTACTCATTCACACATTTAGGGAAGTTCTCCTAATGTTCCCACATGAGWACTGGCGCACCGGTCTGCAAGGATGTATGAGCATGTGGGGCAAAAATAGCAAATGCACTGCTGTCTGAAAATGGATCCTCTGACATTTAGCTGCATAATGAGGTCGCTTCCCGTCACACATACACTCCACACAAACACCCAGTGTCTCCTCCTTTACTCCCCTTTATTCCCCTCTGTGGAACCGAAACAGTAAAATGAACCAAAGTATGACGAGATGGCTTCAACTGTAGGAGAAAAACATTTAAATTTTGGGAAAGTAGACGGGGTGGCAAAGAACAGAAGAGGAGGAGTTGATGGGACAGTCAGAGGGAAAAAAAATGACTGAGAGGTTTGTCTGACTTAATACACACTTCTCCTAAAATGACCGGTGACCTTCCATGTTTCAGCTATAACTAYGGGGTTTTTATAGTCAACAACAGCTGCATCCAGGTTTTGCATTGCCAGTTTGTCAAAAACCAAAGCATTGCCCAAAATACTTCCAAGGTCATGCCTCAAATGTTCTTTTGAGCCCATAAAGGCAAAAGACGAAGAAAGAAATAAAAAAGAGATTAGCAACGATTTTGCGAGTCACAGTTGCCCGCTTTCCAGCGAGTCAACCAGGCAGTCAGCCCGTCCACCATGAAGCCACTCACCCAGCGAGCAAACAAGCCAACCGGTTCATTTCATTCAGTGGGGCCACTGGCACAGGACCAAGTAATGCCACTAAACAAAGAGCTACTGTCTTGCATCACTTCCCCTCAGAGAGGCCAACCAGGCCGCAGCCTCTTATCACCAGGCGCTGCCAATCTGAAGCACACCAAGGCCTCCGCCACCACAGCCTCTTTACCACTTGCTTTTATGGTCAGCGCACCACCATATTAACCCTGTGTCCACGGGACAGTTTGAATTCAGCTTTAAAAAGGGTCAACAAAGACGGGGGAATGTCATACATACTCCTGAACATGAACTTTTATGCACCTTGTCAGAAAACACAAAGTGTTTCTTGTCAGTGGATTCTGGATGTGAGACGGCAGATTTGACAACTAAAGACAAAGTTTTACAAAGTTTAACATGTTAGTCCGCACGTTACTCTTGTCCCCTTTGGGTGTGTTTTACCACGATTTTGTTATTTTCTCAGTGCAGAAGTTAAGGAGTGAAAGTTTGGAATCTTAATGGGCAGCTTTGCTCCTCTGTCTTGATAAGTATTCAGCCGGTGTAGTTTGATACTTCCTTCCATTCCACAACCTCTCTGTGTGTGCACTTGTGTGTGTGTGTGTGTGTCATGGGTGCGTGTCTGTTTTCAGCAGGCTCTGTGGCTGCCTTGTGGGGGTGTGGGGGGGGTGGACATGTGTAAGAACACAGTTGCATTCCTTTCAGATCCTCCTCTCAAAAGGGGGAAAACAGGCACACACTTACATTCAAATCCATACAAACTTCAGCGTGCGAGAGCACAAAAAACAACAAAAAAGCTCCCCTTCCCTCTCCTCTTTCTCTCTCTCCGTCCCTTCTCTTTTATGAAACACAGAGGCATAAGAGGGTCCCCAACCGCCACCTTCCCCCCACTCACCACCCCAGGCCCCGAGGCGTTGGATGGGCCAAAACTGGGCTGACCAAACTTGGCTTCCGACCCCGGAGCAGCGACACGCCCACTTGGCGGTGGCCTGCGCTGCATTCCTGGTGAGAGCATTGTCAAAGCCAAGCACTTCCTCTGGAGCTCAGCCAGCTGCACCACAAAAACATTTCATACATTTATCCGTTGGCTTCGGTCTGTTACACCCCTCACTGACACACGCACACACAAACAAGACTGAAAAGTGTGTGTGTGTCGGGCATGCACGTACACATGTTCGGAGAAGAGTATTGCAAAACGTTGTTTTGATTCCCAGCTGTGCTCAGATTAATGTTTCCCCTCCCCTTTCACCCAAATGTTCCCATCCTTGTTTTTATTTTTTTTCTCTTCTTCTTTATCTCTTTTTTGAGGTAATGTTGGTACGCTGACATTTTACTTGGACACTTGTTTGTGGTTTGTTGCAAATAACACCACTGTCAWMATGACCTGCGCATGTCATGGGAAACTGCTGATACAGTATCATGTCTTACTTCAGACTCTCAAAAGGCTGATCACTGGATGGAATGCATTTCACACATCATCTTTCTTGCCAGAGCTTTGGACTAAAATCATTTCAGATTGAGAAATGCCAGAGCCATTTTTGTTATTTGTTGTGAATGACTCTCAGCTACTAGCAAAASAAATTTTAGCTCAGTAGGTGTAAAAACTGAGTTGTGTTGGCTAACATCAATTGCTTTGGTGGTCATCTTTAACTGGATTGACTACAAATGTTACTCTGTTATAGAGTACAACCACAGGGAAATCAAGACATTTYGTTTTTCTTATTTGATTATCCTCTTTACTGAGTGTTTTTGCARAAATATTTGACCTTTGGCTCACTTTCTTTTTCAGAAGCAGGAGAGAAGAGCTGCTCAAAGGGAGTCATTGTGTAAAATTGACTTTTTCAAGCTTTACATCATGTTATGATGTCTTTCACTTATCAAAAACACACCCAGAGTGTTGCTTGCATGTTTGAGAAATCCTTGAATCTCTTGTGGTAGCCATTTGGAGCTGCCTGAACACTTGTTGGTACAAAGCACCACCTTTTTACACAAAGCACCTCCCTGGAGCTCAGGGACAGAGATCAATTTCAAGGAGATTAGATAGACATTGATGAAAAGTAATTAATTTTTGATATATATGCAGCATTTCCTAACAATTGATTGTGTTATAGAATTGAAGTATGTGCCTTAAAATGCATAAATCCCTCCCTTTAACTACTTTCATGACTTGATTTTTTCATAGCTCTTGGCATCAAATCGTAAAAAGCTTGAGTTTACAAAGTAAAATTAGTTCAATATTACCTCTTCACTTAACTGACCACAGTAATCACTGTTGAACGTCTCTGAGCCATGACAGAAACTGTTGAAACTGCACGTTTACACCCTTTTCACACGGTCATGTCTTCTGCAGTTAGCTGCCATACCGTTTTAATGACACACACTTGTTTAGCTCCTATCACAAGCAACCACTAAATTTGCCATGGAAACCCGTTAGAAACCAGCACTTCTCACAGCAGTATACCTTCAGTCCGATTGAAGGAGGAGGTCAGGTCAGTAGAGAGTTGTGAGCGTCCCGTGCATGTTTGCGTGTTTGTGTGACTGTGTGTGTGTGTTAATGTGCAGGACCTCAGGGTGGGGTGTCTTGGCATGTCTCATCATGGTTCGATGTTTCCTTTTAGCTCCGTTGGCACTCCTGTGTTCCTGTTGGCTGACCTTTTCTCTTCCTGTGAAGTTCCTGTCGTGCGTGCTCTGACGAAGGTCGCAGGTCTGTCGGACAAAGACTGTTTTTCTCTTCAAAACTGCTTAGAATAAAAACATTATTCCCAGAATTTTTTTTTAACATTTACTCCCTTGTAGCCATTATGTTTTTCTGTTTTTATAAAGGCTTGACATTCCTTGAAGGATTACASGTTGCACAAAAACCGTCATGCATAAAGAAGTGTAGCCATTTTAGTCAAACTATTAACCTCTTTTGCAATATTGCATGATGTCACACTCAGAATATGTGTTGTGGATGACTCTCAACTACTACTACATCTAAACTTAACTTAATATCTAACTAGAATCACTCGGAGAGTGCAAACCTCCGCCAAGACCAATTTCTCCCATCCTGTTAGAGTTAACGCACAAAAGCAGAGATGGAAACACATTTGCTGAATAAGTTCTGACGTAGCGAACATTTAAGCAGGCAGTATGCACGGGATTTCTTCCTGGTGGAGTCCAATGTGAAAAAAAAAAGTCTGACTCGTCATCCGACGTTGTTCGTCGTCAAACTGGTGTGGGATTAAGCTCCTAAGTTTTCATCAGTCACATTTCACCATGTAAAACGTCTGTTTTATCCCCTTGTATGAGTTTGTAATGGTTTGGCTCTTTATAAAGTGCTTCCTGGCTCCCCCCGTCTCCAAACTTTGAGGCCCGGCAGCTCTCTGTTTACAAGCCTAGTAGCGAGAAACTGTTTTGATTGGTTGTTTCGGAAATGTGGTGTGTTTGAGGAAATGGGAAAAATAGGTTTCATTGTGCAATCACGCACTTCCTGGTCACAAAACGTTCTTTAAATGCGCACCAAATGTGTAAAAATGCRCACATTTTGGCAAAAATTATTCATCATTAAATGTGGTTTTAACATTACTTTTATAAAGTTTGAAGTCCGTGCTGTCCAATCCAGCTCACTGTTTATTACAGAAGCCCTGTGAAAGCATCACAGCTCTACCGATCTCAGAGTGTTAAAAGAAAAAAAAAWTCCTGTATCTGCATCGTGATCTGGAACATCACCAAAATTTAAAGGTGAGTTCCTTGGCCCAGTACCCACATGTGGTAAAAATGTCATGACAATCCGTCCACAAGTTTTTGAGTAATGTTGTCCACAGACAGAACGACAGAACGACAGACAGACAGACATATGCGACTGAAATCATTACCTCGCCCTTGGCAGAGGTAATAATGTTTGTGTTGGCTAGTGTCAGTTATCTGTGGTGTCATTTTGGACTGTGGTAAACAGAAGTAGATATACGTTTGATAATTACTCAACGTATGAGACGCCAAGTGTAAAATAAAATGCTACAAATGTCCCTAACAAATTTTATAATTTTAGGGATATTATGCAAAATTGACTTTTTTGAGCTTTATATAATTTTATGATGTAATTCCCTCATCAAGAACATGCCCAGTGTGTTGCTTTGACACATTCATGTATGTTTGAAGAATCATTGAATCTCCTGTAGCCATGTGGAGCTGCTTCAATGCTTGCTGGTACAAAGCACCGCCTATTTACAAAAAGCTCCTCCCTGGAGCTCAGTCTGCAGCCGAGTTCGTGCCCCAGAGAGCAACATTCTCATAACAACCAAAGGCGACATATTTACTTGTGATATAGAACTGAATTATGTGCCTGGAAAATGCATAATACCCCCTCTTTAAAAAGGTTCCGCAGAATGTTATTATATAGCTCACTGTTCTTACATTTTGCTAATTTTCACTAAATGTAAAATTGAAATATTAAATAATGTATGTAAATAGTAAATCCTTAATTTAAATGTGTAAATCTAAAGATAAAAGTTAAATCTTAAATGTTGTGGTTAAGTGTTGAAGTTAACATTTAAGGATTTCAGAGAACACAGCCTTTGCWGTTGGAGCTCTTGTTATGACATCATCATCCTGAGACAGAAGYAACCACGAATGCTGCTAACGCTTCTCTACAAGACATCAAACTTGCAGTTGCGGCTGGTTTCTGAGCTGCAGATACCATACATATTGTTTTCAATGAACACAATTAGAATTAAAAATKAAATGCCATCCTCAGCAGCATTAGGATGATGACGTCGAATGCTGCTAATGCAGGGGCGGTTCTAGGGGCGGGGCCCCTGGGGCATTGGCCCCTGCTGAAATCTGATTGGCCCCATGAAGTGCTCCAGTCCTGTCTTTCATTTGTCCTTTGCCCGAGATCAGTGATGGTGGGTGAAGTTCCATGCCCAAACGCTAGAGGCACCAATGAGTCAAACAGTAAAGTCCAGCATGAATCGATCTTACAGAAGTCTTCTTCTCTT
>NW_013952558.1:746653-748633 GCF_001266775.1 Austrofundulus limnaeus | reverse complement strand
GAGAAGAACCCGTCCAGAAGACCTATACATTTTTTTTCTTTTGGATTTTTTTCCCTGGATTACTGAGATGCATCAGGACAACAATAAAAAATGTTTTTATAAGCTATTTAAACTGCATTTATCTGCAGTTGTTTCTTGCTAAATATCTCAGGTGATCTCAAATGCTTAATTTTTTTGTTTGTTTTTACTGTATGTGCAAACTCAGATATTACTGAAGCTAATATTAGGATTCATGTGCTTAATATATACAGTAGAATTCCTACAAACACATAAATCACGTTTTAAATAAATAACATTTGTTCTCCATATTAAAGTGGATGACAGTTTGACTTCTCTAAAGGAGTTTGCAGCTAGCAAGCAGCAGGTAAAAGGAAGTTTGAATCACAAAGCATTCAGCCTGCACAAAAGGGAGGAAAACAGTGTGTACACATTCTTTGTGGCTGATTTATTGTGCTGTAAGTAGTGCAGTTGTCTCTCATAAATCTCAGTTGTTGCATAAAGTACACACACATGCACAGCCCCAATTTTCACCTCCCCACACTTTACATGTAAAAGCTTTATTTGCATGGCAAAACAAACAAAAGAAAAGAGCAAAGAAGCTTGATTTTACTAAATTGAAAACGGGTACACAGTAAGGTATTTTTTGTCTCAAATTTGTAAATATTGCAGAAAAAATTTATTTTAAGGATCAACTATCAGAGCAAAAGACACTGAAAAGGGCYGTATTATAAACAAGATCAGATCTACAGGATAACATCTGCTTTATCTCCCACTATTGAACCAGTAATTAAGTCATCCAGGCTTGTATGAGAGAAAGTCACTGGTGTAAAAAATGGCATTTGGAAACCTTATGAGAGTTTTGTTCTGGTGCCTGAAAAGTAGAACGATCTCCAAATGTGTGTTCTGACATTAAACTTGCTTTCAAACATCTTCCAGCGTGTAGCTTCAG
Source organism: Austrofundulus limnaeus (assembly GCF_001266775.1). Taxonomy (NCBI): domain Eukaryota; kingdom Metazoa; phylum Chordata; class Actinopteri; order Cyprinodontiformes; family Rivulidae; genus Austrofundulus; species Austrofundulus limnaeus. The sequence goes on along the minus strand of NW_013952558.1, from coordinate 747,684 downwards.
TTATATAAAAAAGGTGGAGACTAAAAAAAATAAATAACCCAAAAAAATACAATTCTTTTTCTTATTTTAACAATGCTTTTTGTTTCAAGTCGATTATACTGTATTKCCTTTTGTCAATTCAAATTAGCTTTAAATTTTTTGAAGATGGTGGTCCAAAGAATTTATTTAATCTGGCATTATCGCAGTCTTCCTTTATTAGTATCAGCAGGTACGACATTGTTTTTTCCAGTTCTGCTAATTATTTTGTTCTGCAGGAAAAATCCTCCAAAAATGGAGAAGAAGAAAAGAAGAGCCATAAATGGTCTAAATTTTTACCCTGACAGCTATCGTAAAAATCAGATTACCGGTAAGTAAACTGTTTCCAAAAAGAGGGAATGTTCTGTAGAGCTACATCAGCCAAACCACACATTTGCATACGTGCACGCAGTCATGTACTGACAAACAAATGCAGTTGGACACAGTACGCATTAGAAGAAAGCCTTGTAAACTCTGTGGCAGCAGCATCTATGAGAAGTGGTCTGGCCTGTGSAGACCTCTGGATCTAAATGCTAACCCTGTGGCTGTACTCTCTGGCTCAGCCAAGGAAGTGGTCGGTCTTCCTAAAAATGTTTAAAAGGCAAGATCGCTCAAAAACTCCACTGCAGTGTCTTGCATGTGTGGCTCTTTATGCATGTTTAGAAATAGAAAGTAAAAGGGGGGAAAGAAGCCTCTGTTCAATGGCAGCTCCTATACCCTGCAGCATCAGACTCTGTTCATCTTTTCTCATTTTTCTAAATCTGTCTGTTAAAGGGGTAATATTACGTGTTTCTCAGGCATATATTTAAATTCTATACCAAAATAATGTAACTATGTCACCTTTAGTTGTTATTAAAATGCTGTTTTTATGTTTAAATCAAAAATAAACTTGACTTCTCATTCGTTTCTGTTTCTAAACACCTTGAAATTGGCCTCTGTCTCTTTAAGAACCTCCTTCGGATCCTGTCACGCCCATTTCAGCACGACATCATAGCCGCTTCTCTCCATATATATAT
>NW_013952558.1:733936-745479 GCF_001266775.1 Austrofundulus limnaeus | reverse complement strand
GTGTGTGTGTGTGTGTGTGTGTGTGTGTGTGTGTGTGTCAGATACATATGAACCTTACTGTCGGATCAGAAGGTATGTTTTCTAAAGAACCGGAGCGATTACAGAGAGGACAGTTGATACGATTATTTCAGTCGCTCACACATACACACACATACTTATCGTAATAAGTTACAAATTTTAACACATAAACCAAACAACATATGAACAAAGCAATGTGAGTTGTTTTTCAGCTTACCTGTGCAGGTGACACCTGTGTTGAATCCAAAAAGGACTGAAAAGCAGACATGGTTTTCACCGGGCGTTTGCTAGTTGTTGCTGCTGGAGTGGCAGGGTGGGCCGTGGGGGGTGGGGAGGTGTGTTCTGTGATGAGGAAGCTCAGCTTGGAGACACAGCCCAGAGGAGGAGCTGATCCCAAAAGGCGGTTCTAGTCCCAACCAGTCATTTTTGCTCTCCTGCCTGGCTGTCTCAGGACACTACAGGATTTCTCAAACATGCATGAATGAGTCAAAGCAAGACTCTGGGCGTATTTTTGATGAGAGGATAGCATTATAACATGATATAAAGTTMAAAAAAGTTGATTTTACATGATATTGCCCCTTTAATATTATTATTTGTGAATGTTTCTTAACATTTAGTTCTTCAGTTCTGATCTTTTCTTGATGAAAAGGTTGGTGACACAGCTAACTGAAGCTTCTTAGTCATGGCTCAAAAAACAAATAAAAATAATATTTCTTTCCGCTAAATCAGGGGTGTCAAACTTATTTTCACTTTGAGCCACATAAGCATTATGTTTGCCCTCAAATGGCCCATTACATTTAACTGGTTCTTTAACCCATTGATATGGCTGAGCATCACTAATAAACAATAACTGAAATCTACATGGTATTTTGTGCATAAAAACAGTATTTTAACACCCTAAACACTGATAGGTGTATGACTGACTAAATGCAAAACAAATCTCTTGTGGGTCATTTAAAATACTATGGATGCTACATTTGCCTTGAGTTTAACACGATGTGATCTACAATAAGATTAGCAGTTTTTAGCTAGTACTTATATATTCAATGCTTTCAACCAAGGCCTAAAGAAAAATATTACTAATGTAATATAGGCATTACCAGTTTTGTATTTTATGAACAAAAATAACAACCTATCTCTAGTTTTGTAAATTCATAATAATCTACAAGCCAGCTGAATTTATAGGAGGACATTCACAAGGTTGTCCCAAGCTCAGAAGTTTCTATTTGCATCAGTATTATTGAGTGCAACCCTGAAGAGAGAGAAATAATTGGGGATTTGGAGCTTATGTGAGAGAAAAACAGACATAAAAGGGGGAGAAAAGAGCGGCACCGAGGGGAACAGAGATGGAGCACCTGCTCTGCGACCTCAGCTCAGACAAAGACACCTCTGTCCCACAGTACAATGCTGTCCAGGACACTGTAACTTCCTGTGTCTGGTGGGACAAGCAGACAGCACAGCAAGCCTCCTGTTTGTGCAACTTGCTTCCATTCACACTCATTCAAAAGCTGCATTCAGTGGTCCCTCTCACCAGAGTCTGAAACGTTTCTGTTTATGTTGGTGGTTTTCCTTAAATGATCYAAAGGAAATAATGTCCACCTCAAAATTTTATCTCTTTAATATACACACACACACATCTGCTCCCCCGGACAGTAGAAGAAATTTGTTGGACTTCCCAGTGGTTGAGAGGTTCTATTATGGTAATCAGGCTGTTGTTTGTTGGCGTCCGCATGACTTTTCTTGGAATTAATTTACTAAGTTTATCAGGAATGTTTAAAATTCTGGTTTTATCCGCAGAGCACAAAAAGCCTGTTCCAGAACGAAATAAGACATTTGATTCATTGTAAGCCAAAAAAAGATGGAAGACCTCCCTGTTCAACTTTAACTTGAGACTGCCGTTCTCATGGAAACAGCTCACCAGATGTAGAAGAAATGTAGGCAGCATTTTTGAAATTCAGTAAATCCTAATATGAGGTCAGCATTGGGACAGGAAGGAGCTTCTTGGTAAYGGCTAAAGATTTTTCAGAAATCTTTTATAATTTCAAGAACTTTATGGCACACAGCCCTTTGTATTGGCTACCACCATAACACGAAGGCAGATAGTATTGTTTTTGTCCCTGTGTGGTCATGTGCCTGTCTGTTACCACAGTATTTCATRAACCACCGGACAAACTTTAACCAGACTTTCAAACAGAAACTACTGCCGAACTGTACATTTTAGAGTCAAGTCGATACAAGATGGCCGCCCAACTAACTGACTATAGTAACCTTGTTACCACAGTTTTAACTTTTTTAGAGAAATTAGATCAAGTTATGAAAAACAAAATATTTTAAGTAGCAGCCAGTATGTGTTTAGAGCAAATATCTCTACATCAATGGCTCTCRTGTATTTGATAGAACAGATAACAACTGCTGTTGACTAAAAACAGTATTGTGTTAGTGTTTATGTTTTTTTAAAGAAAGCATTTGGCCTTATTGATCACAGTATTCTCCTTGAAAAGCTGAATTAGTTTGGCATTAAAGGACCAGCACTACAGTGGGTATCTAGCTATTTGACAAATAGGAAACAGTTTGTACAAATAAATGATGTAAGATCTGAACTCTGTGACATCACATGTGGAGTTCCTCAAGGTTCTGTATTTGGACCAAAGTTATTTATATTATATGTAAATGACTTGGTAAATTTGTCAGGGTTTTTTAAATGTGTATTATTTGCAGATGATACCATATTTTTTGTTTGGTTAAAGATATAGAAGAGATGTTGGAAATGATTCTAACAGAATTTGTAAAAATACAAACTTGGTTTCAACTTAATAAACTTTCATTAAATTTGGATAAAACTAATTATAATATTAATAGAAAGAAAACTATCAATGTTCCATTTAGAGTTGGTGTTGAGATTGGTAGAGTTAGTGACGTGAAATTTTTGGGTGGCATTAATTGATGAAAAGCTTTAAGAATAAAAATAGCTAAATCTATTGCAGTCCTGCATTAAGTAAAGGAGTTATTCATCGATAAATTTCTGTCATATAATGCAATAATTGTTCCACACTTAATCTGTTGTACTGAAGTGTGAGGGAAAGCATGTAAAACAATTACAAAACCCATTTTTATTTTACAGAAAAAAGCCATAAGAATTATCACCAGAAAACATCACAGTCACCAATCAAATATATTATTTTATCAATTGAAATTATTGACGTTTTATCATTTGGTTGATTATGGTATTTAATTGGTTATGTATTTGACTCATAAAAACATATTACCTTTAAACATCCAATTAAATTATGTTTTGAGAGGTGTTACACTCTTAAGGGGATAGAGGATGTTTTTGAAACTTAAATTTTGAACCAGTTTGAAGGAACGGAGTACTGCAATCCAAGGAATACGATTCTGGAATAATCTGGAGAGTAGATGCCAGATCAATGTGTATATTTAAGTGAATGATAAAATATGGTTGGTTGAAGAAATATGAAATATTATAATGTGTATCTACGTATATAAATTATTGTTGCTCAAGAAGGGGTGTTTTTGTTTTGCTTTTCTCATTTATTGATTATTCTTGTTTAAATTTATTTTTTGGTTAAAAAAAAGGGGGGGGCAGATATATATGGAGCCCGCGAGGGGACATGGGGAGATTTTTTTTCTTTTGCATTCCCATGCAATAGTATTGCGTTACCTCGCAATACCTTTTGCRTTGCCTCACAAAAGTAGTTTATCACCGTTGTGCCTGCCGTTTTATTAACAAACTCACATGTTCACCATTAGCGAGTTAGCTTCAATTCAGCTTCAGAATGAATATATCACACAGCCACGCATGGAAGTATGTCATAAGCTGATATTTTAACACAGTGCAGCCACACAACATAAACGTCAATTTCACGAACTTGTGGCGACACATCCTGTTTTGGTAACCGGATATTTCAAAAATAAAAGTCTGATTTAAATCAATTCATATACAAATCAAACTTTTGCATGGGAACGCAAAACAATACCGTGAGGTAACGCAAAAAGTATTGCGAGGGAACGCAAAAGAAAAAAAATCCCCCATGTCCCCTCGCGGGCTCCATATATACAGTATGTTTTTCTTCTTTCTGCTGCATTTTGTTTTATTTGACTTGTAGTTTTGATTTGCATATAGAATTGATTTTGTTTTAAATGAATACACTTGAAATAAACTATAGAGAACATAACTATGACAACAATTCAAATAGTATGTATTTAAATAGATCTAAAATTTGGTGTAATTGTAGCTCTGAATCATTCACAACACATACTCCAAGTGCTCCACATTTCACAAGATATTTGCCTAAAGCATTAGCATTAACGAAGTCATCCCTTTGTTGTCTGCTAGCAAAATACTTCTTGAACCACTGCAGATTTTACTGAAATRTTCAGGAAGTAATCAATACATGAGCATCAACAACTGATGAACTTTTGAAGTTCAACCTATTTGAGACGTCTGCCACAGCTAATCTACATCACCCAACAAAAATGGCTAAAACTCAGYCTGTTTTCCAGATATTTAGCAATACTGAGTGGTACTAATAGCTGAGAATCATTCACAACACAGACTCTGAGCATGACACCATGCTATGTTAGATGACATTACTCATGTTTGTTTCAAGGTTTGACCAAAATGGCTACAACTTGGTCGATTCTCCATGTTCAGTGGTTTTATTTGAAAACCTGGCATAAATAGCAACATCCCTTTAAAAAATGCTATGCCTCCATTTTATAGCTTTTAAGTTTTCCCTGGTTAGTCGTTTACAATTTAAACTAGAACAGCAAGTAAACAGATCAATTTACTCGTTTTTTTCAATCTGTAGATTTTATTCAAGCACAGGAAACCATGATTTGTTGCGCAAAACATATCTGCTTCAAATTAAACAAGTTTATAACAAGTAAAACCTTTATTCTACATACATTAATAAAACAAGAATATATAACAAAACAAGTTTAAAAAAATTCAATAATTAGGAGATAAGCCAACTTTTACCCACAACAATGAAGCATATAACCTTGTAGATTGTTGTTTTTTTTTTTATTGCCAATGCCGTAAACTTATTACATGCATTCCACCACAGCCAAACCCTGCAGTAGCAGTGCTGTGGCACCGTCATTACGGCACAAAATATGTGGGAAAAAAACAGGGTGCAGAACCTCAGCGATGGTTCAGAGTGATTGAAGTTTGATCCCAGTCACCAATTATGTGGTTGCTATGTTCCCTCTGTTGCTACCGTGGTGTCTTCCTTTCACACGCTCAGGAGGTGGAGGACGACGGGAGAGGAACAAACTTTATAAACACATCGAGTCGGAAAATATTAAAGACTGAGATGCAAATTGTTTTTGTTTTGTTTTTAACATGTGGTTTATGGAACATGCACTAAGTACACCTAAGTTTTTTGGGTGTTAAATGATTTTGATGCAGTTTTTGTGCACAAATCTGCTTTAACCAGTTTGGTTTTATTTAAATTTGTTGATCAGATGTGAAGGTTTTTCCTCTTTGTATAGAAATATATCAGTCACACTTTAACAAGAAGCACCAGACTTAAAAAAATTCGTTTCAACAATAAACAAAGAGGTTTTTTTTCTTTTCAGCCACATGCTCCACTCTTCATTAAATCACAGCAGGTTAATGGCTTTTTGAAAACAAGCTAACTTCATGTTTTATTTTTTATGATGTTTATTTTTACTGCCATAAGAAATGAGTTTCACTGCACTAACAGAACTCTGAATATACTTTTATGAGATAAAATTAAAGCTAAGATTAATTTACAGACTCCATCCTTGAGTCTGCCAACAAATTTAAAKAAATTCAACTTAAATATTCTTGTTTTTCAGTGCAGGATAGTTTGTGAAAATGTGTTAAACTCTAACATGTCTCAGTAGTTCATGTTTAACATTATGGGCAGTTAATCCGAACGCTTGACATGTCATTTGGATGTTGTGTTATTTGATGCTGTCTCAGGTTTGCTTTATGTGTTGAAGCTCAGGTGACTGACTCGTCAAACGATCTATTTCTGRCACTAAAATCTGTGTTGCTTTGTCTGCTTCTTTCAGTTCATCATGGTATACTTTGCCTTTTGGGCAGGTCATTAAATWGTTATAGAAATGTAGGAAAAAAAACACTGAAAATCTGAAAACTGTGGGAGAAATTTAAAAGACATCATGGCATGTCGTGACGAATTGGTCTGTATAATGCACATTTTCTCTGATTCATCTTTGAAATGCAAMATTTAAAATCTTTGAGGAATGGTTGTTTATCACCCTGTCTTCCCCTCTTTCTTTTCCTGCAAACAAAGTAAACTGTTCTCCCTCCCAGCRGTGGAGAATCTCAGGACAGAGAGTCCGAGCCCACGGGCCTCTTGGAGCGTCGGCTCGTATTACTGCTACTTAATGAGGGAAGAAATAGCAATGTTTACCAGTTTGGTCTAAAATCTCTTTCAGTCTTTCCGTTTGTGTGTCTGCATGAGCCTCAATGAGCCAATGTGACTGTGTGTGTGTGTAGGGGTTAATGAGTGTGATTGTGTTTATTTGCCGGCTGGGTGTGGGATACAGGAAGCCTTGGGGGCGCAGGTTGTTGCTGTTTGTTATGGACTGAGGAGGAAGAAGTGTGTATGTGTGTGAGAGCGATGAAGTTACAGCCGTCTCTTCTGTCTATAACTGCTGGGCATAGAGTCTTATTGGAACCAGAGTGCACACACACGCACACACACACAGGGTTACAAATGGTAACACTTTATTTGAAACGTAAAGCAGTGATTTATTGCAGCGTAATGATCCACTCAGGGCTTGAGATGATTCATCCCTTATGTCAACTCTTTCCAAAATGTTCTTGTTGCATCTTCCTCATTAATGGCATGAAACTGGAATCCTTCATCGGCTGCACAGGCAGGAACGTCAAAATAAAAGCCCCGTTTCTAAAAATGAAGGCTGATTAAAATTTCAGAAGTACGAAACTTCAAGCAAACCCGCGCCCCACCTCGAGTTACATAATCAGATTTCCACTAAGTCATTTGAGGGAGGCCATTTTTTCCATTCAGGAATAAATTTACCTATAAATAATTTGCTTAATCCTTTAGCTTACTCAGTAATTTAAATAAAGTTTGTTCATTTGAGCCGATGGTTGATCATTTGTCTTTTTTTTTGTTTTGTTTTTTTATTGATGCACCAAAGTACAGATAGATTAGTTATCCATACACAAACACCACATTTTTCTTCTTTACAAAGCAAAGTGTCTGTAATTTAAATGGGATTTTCTTTCTTATTTTTGAGTTTTATTGTAAAAAAAAAAAGTGAATTTTATACTTTGAACTTATTGAGGTAATGTGATAAACTTACCACCAGCTTGCAAATAATTGCCAATGTATTATTTTGCAAAGTAAAATTGAGTTTAAAAAACATTAAAATTTTCATGTTATWTCAGCTAGCTTTTCCATTTTTAAAATTTCTTTTCTTGTTTTGCATCACTCTTAAAAAAAAGAAAAAAAAGAGGAAAAAAACTCTCCCTCTGTTTTTGCCTTCTGAGGTTTTGCTGCAGTTTCCTTAAGTAATTTGACAGTTTAACCACATCCAGTTTGGTTTCTGGCTGAAGTTTCAGCTCGGAGCGCCAGCACAGCTTTTTCTGGAGCCTTCTTCTTCTTCTAACCCCCTGCTACACCTCCAATGTGTGGTTTAATCTCTGAGGGCCTCCAAAGCACATGGCTGTGGTCCCAGTGGAAAAGAAGAACAAGTAAAGAGGGGAAAGAGCAACAAAAAGGAGCAGAAAGAGCCACCAAAATACTGTATATGAGGACAGAATCTATCCTTTAAAAAAAAGATCACAAAAATGGTGAAAACCATCATTGCTTTTTTTTTTTACATTTCAGGACATCACATGTCTTTTCTTCTTTTGGCCAAAGATATAAACATGTGACACAGAGTTTACCCAAAGAAGAAGAAACATTTCATTTAGCAATTTGTTTGTGTGTTTGCTTATGTCCAGAAACCCAACCTAACCCTGTGCTTTACAGTCCAAATCCCAAACAGTCCCAGGAGCTCACAGCTCAACAGCTGCTTTCAGGAATATATTTAAATGTAGTCAAAATACTTTAAATCAATCTCCTTGTAATTTTAAACCATTATCAATGAGTGCTTGTAAAAATTACCAATATAGACTAATCAGGAGGGAAACTGAGCTAATGTCACAAAAGTACTTTTTGATAAAATCAAAAAAACAAACTCAAACGCAAAAATCCCAGAACACAGAATAAGAAAACCTAATAACCAATAAGTATCCAAAATACACAAATACGACCACACAGAGTTAGTTGTCCCACCGGAATGTCTTTTTCTAGATTCAGCACACTTCTTTAGAACAGTGTAGGAGGTGATAAAATAAAACTATGAACTCTTGCTGGTATGAGTGACCCTGAAAAAAAAACCAAAGAGACAAATGGAAGGAAGGGGGTTTGTGGAGGTCTGGGGGTGGGGGCAGTTTACACCAGGAAGTAATTATGTAAATCCTAAGCCAGGCCTTCTAGTTTTACAGTCCAGCCATAAACCCACTGTGATGTCTGGCTCCCAATAAACATTATTTATTCCTTTGTTTATTAACGCTTTCCCTGCTGGTGTCCTCTGTTTCCCTGTTGTATTGTTCTTTTCAAATAAAGGAACCGGTCCAAATTCATACTGACTGAGAGGAACTTTAATGTTGAAACCTTGGGTTCAAGGTTACAAGAGAAGGGCAAAGACCAAAAAAAAAAAAGGGCTGATGTAATTATATTTTTTACGGAACAAACACGCAGCATTGATGTGGTTTTGTTAAATGTGGTTTGAGATGTTTAGTGTTGGTAGAACAAAAACGCAATAAAAGGACTGAAAAGAAAAGCCTCTGGACAAAGACAGCCAAGAGTTAAAATTAAATCCCGAACTGCTGAGACGTCAACAGTTTTTTACAGTAGGACAACAAAGACAATGTAAGGCATCAGATTAGATCAACCCACATGTCTTAGATGCATGCATCACATACCATTTCTTTAACGACTCATGCATGCTGCCAAGTTTCTGCACTAACATAGGCTAAAGGAATTCAGGGACAAAGGGATGAGGAGGGCTTATATAGATTACCTGTTGATATCACCAACAAGGGCAAGAAAACCGAAGAGTTCTCGAAACAAAGACGCTGTTTATGGTTGTCAGAAATAACATGGTTTGATTTATGTGATTACGTGATAGGTTTGATTACTATATCCTAACTATATCCTAGAGGGAACAAGCAGATTATACTTTCAAGTTAAAAAGCTGTTACCATTACTCAAAAAGAAGTAGGTCCTCTGGATGGGTTCTTATTTAGTGAAACGTTTTGTCTCTCATCTAAGAGACTTCTTCAGTCTGATGAGTTTCAGGTGAACTCAGCCTTATAAGCTCTGCCTCCACATGGACAAACAGGTTAGTCACATGCAAAAGAGGGCCATCGACTAACAATTGGCTTGATTAGCTCTGTTCATAGAGGGTCATGTGCCCCATCACCGGACCCGTGTCATGTTATCTGTATGTAGTGAATGCAGGTGGGGTTCGAAGTCCCCTCGGTTTTGTCCCTCTTTCCCTCTTTGTGTTGKGTATCATTGTTACCATTACCACGTTACCAGGCCATTGCTGGGGTTTGATCGTGGGTTTAGGGTGTTTGCATTAGCCAGTTCCCCGATTTCTGGAATCCCAAAACCCCTGGATCTATTCAGGCCAGGCTTCTCGGTTGGTTAGTTCACTGACTGGTTTAGGGTTACATGACACAAATGAGGGTAACTTTATGTGAATCGCTTGCAGCAACCAACTTATTTTTTCACACGATTTTAATAAAAACAACTGTAGTGATCTACCCAGAAACAGCAAGCTAACATTAGCTACCATTACCGTTCTCTGTCAGCCTGCCCTCTCGTATTAAGCGTCGTACTGCTGGATGGTCTGGTAGAGTCTTTGGTACTTTTCCTTCCAGTTTAGCCTAATCCATTATGAGCTGTGTTTCTATTGCAAATGTGCGCAAAACTTTGTCGATATTCTGTTAATATTGAAAAATACAGTTTCGCAACTGCGGTGTTTCCATTAAGTAAGAAATGCTATTAAAGTCACGCGTGAATACGTTTGTTCTCGCAATAAGTCATTACAAACATGGGGGCAATGGATGTAAACACATAGCATGTTGCTACCGCGACACTAGCACTCATCAGAGGAGACGTCGACGTCTTTTATCGAGGCTTTCCAGCGACAAGCCCCTTATACTTGGGAGCGACTACGTATGCTGTGTTTTTGGGAATTGTAGTTGGTGAGTTTACTAATTTCTTTTCCTATTTCTGTGACAGAACTACTACTTACTTCCTGTTATCTTCTTCGTCGTCGTCTTTTTCGCCAGTAGAAACAGCTGGTTGTGATCATGTGACTCCCGTGATGCGAAAAGTGTTTCCATTGCAGTTTTGCGAAAATCACCAATTTCGATACAGCTGAGAAACCACCTTATCCTAGCGCAAAAACATTTTGTCGAAAAACGTAATTTTTTTCTAAATTGACGTGTTTCCATTGAGCAAATTTATCTTCGAAATTATAATTTGCGCATTTTCATGGTCAGTGGAAATGCAGCTATTGTTGTATCGCAAATAAAATGAAATAAGATTTGTGCGTTTAATATTTTGATCCCGCCCAAATTGAGGCAGCTTTCTGCTCAATGCAAACACAACCAGGGCCGGGGGAGAGTAATACCAGGCCGACTGGAACCGGGCAGGGCCTTAGAATGCAAACATGTCTCTAGTCTTTCATGAACAAGAGGTTGATGTCTAAGTTTTATATTTTAATGATGATGATGGGGATGYCCAACTTGGACCGAAGCAGGTTCARCACTCAAGAAATTTACTAGTAAAGTGTAGGGGATTAATCATTTATCAGCTGACACATTTTGAACTTAAATTGMTTTTTTTGCAAATAATACAAATCTTCTCCATTAAGAACTTTCCTCCTTTCATTGTAAAATAACGTATTCACAAAATACTAGATAACTGCTCTTCTATACTTCTGCCTGTGTTTACAATTGTTTGTCCTCTAAGATGGCCATGCATATTTTGGTGACATCACTGAACAGATTCCACGCTTCCTCCATAGCTTTGCTTCATAACATCTTCATTATCATGTCAAAAACACAAGCAGCCCTCCCTCCCAACGTCTGCAGAGACCCAGCAGCTTGTTTTCAACTGTCAGGGAGGCAGGATTCCTCAATGACATGTTGTATCCCATCCTAACTGTAACATCCTCCCCAAAGGGTAAATAAAACCTCAAAGTTAGTGTTTGTGTGTGTGTGTGCGTGAGTGTGTGTGTGTGTGATCAGAAAGTGATAAATGATCCGTCCTCCTCAAAGGAAAGAGCCTCTGGTGACATACGTGCACAGCTCTGGAGCTTAGGAGAGAAAAAGGCAGGAGGAAACTTTCATGTGCATGACTGCAAATGCAAGTGTGGGTATTTACTTACACGTGTGTGTGTGTGTGTGTGTGTGTGTGTGT
>NW_013952558.1:729134-733402 GCF_001266775.1 Austrofundulus limnaeus | reverse complement strand
GCCTTCCATTGACTTCCATTCATGTTTTTAGACTTTATATCCTAACCCTGACCATATACTCTAAAATTAACCTCACAGGTACCTACCTGACCGTAAAACTAACCTAAACCTTGATCCTAAATCTAACCCCACACCCATAATTTGCATTTGGACCCATGTGCCCACGATTCACTTTGGTCCCCACGAGGCAGCTTTTTTTGGGAAAGTTTTTTTTTTTCCTTTGTGAGTACATATAACAGACTGGACATTTTAAAACAACACAAAATCAAAGTATTGAAGTCAAGTTATCATATTTCAACACCACTTTTAGACATGCTAGTAAAGCAAAACAAAAAAGATCAACAGACGTTGCTGCACAGTATTTGCAATAGGGATTTATGGACCGCTGAACCAAGARCAAAACAGTATTTAAGATTTCAACTAAATTAAGTTCATATATCTAATCTTCTTTTAGGTTGATAGTTTGAGAGATTTTAAATCCTTCTATTTCACATATAAATCATTAAGTTGGGGTCTATATAAAGTGGAACTGCAATGCTTTGGTCTGAATTCCTCCTTAGTGTAACTCCACAAACCCCTCTTTCACCCCTTTTCTGAGGTGTGTCTCAGATCAACTCGTTTTGAGACTGTCTCTTTGAATACAAACGATGCTTCACACCCCGCCCCCCCTCCAGCTTCCATAATGGTCCATTCTAGTTTGATGGGCGTTTACGACTATATAGCTGCGCAGAAACATTTTATTTAGTTTGGAAAACGTCGTGGAAAATTGAGAATACTGAACAGATTGAAAAAAATAACCAAAAAAATAATAGTTATCTTTGCAGCACTGGGAGAGACTAAATTCAAATTTGCTGCACTCCTAGAGACTCCAAGTTCACAACAAAATGTATTTAATGTTTAAAAAAGTGGATTTTGCATGATGTGTCTCATTTTAAAAAGTACTTCTGTCTCTAGAAACTTACAATAATAGCTTGAATGTCAAACTTTACTTTTGTTTTATGCTGCTTTATGTTTGGTTGTTTGAATCTTTTTGAAAAAAACACTAAAGTACTGGCTTGTCTTCAACAACATACACAACAGCATATTTCAAATATTTTTAAACTTAACACAAAATGCAAGGTTAGTTGTGTTTAGTAGATTATTTTTTGTTGTAAGAAATCTTCTTGGCAATAAATCTTATATCTTTGGAAAGCCTTTTAATTCCCCTTTTAACTGGTGCCACATTTGTAAGGAATATGCATTTGTGGGTTGAGCAGTAGAGCTGACTATGTGGGTTGCACATGTGAAAAATTTGCCAAATCTCCATTAAACAACTTATTTTGCTGTTATTGACATTTATTTTGAGCTACCCTCAGGTGCTGCTAATCAGGTGTTGGTATAAGACTTATTGTCAAGATGCAGTGTCATAAAACATAAATAATCTACCAAACACAAATATCCTTACATTTTGTGCTAAGTACATATATAGTTATTCTTAACTAAATGCATGAGGAGTTGCACTCTTTTGGGAAAAAAGCATAAATGAAGATAATTAGAAGGAAGAAACCTGTGTTTGTTTGTTTTTTCCACTTATCCACTTTCCTCTTTTGGTCTAGAACTAGACAGAAAATGAGCCAAAAAAGCAGCTAGAGGAAAACCTTTACGAACCTTCAGCCAGCCAGAATAACTAATAAAGACAAGTTTAAAAGGGCAATATCATGTAAAATCAWCTTTTTTGAGTTTTATATCATGTTATAATGTTATACTCTCGTAAAAAACATGCCCAAAGCCTTGCTCTGACTCATTCATGCATGTTTGAGAAATCCTGCAGTGTTTTTAGGAAGCCATGCTGAGGAGCAAAACGACAGGTGGGGACCAGAAACGCCTTTTGGTACCAGAAATGCTCCTGGGACGTGTCTTTAAGCCGAACTTCCTCATGGCAGAGCACCCCCTCCCCCCTCCCCACACACCCCGCCCATGACTCCTGCAGGCTCTCGGGTGAAACTGAAAGCGAAACCTAACTGTCTGCTGAGCTCTCAACATTAGTTCTCACTCAGTGAAGCTCTTCAGATTAAAAATACCTTTGAGGAAATTTATTTTCAGATGCCAAGTAAACTGCATCTTGGCAGCCCCCCCACCCCCACGCCGAAATGGGCGAGACAGAAGCGAAGGTGGTTCTTAAAGAGACAGAGGCCAATTCCAAGGCATTTAGAAGAGAAAGAGATGAGAAGATAAGTTTATTTTATATTTAAACATAAAACCAGCATTTTAATAACAACTAAAGGAGACATAGACACTTTATTATGGTATAGTATTTAAATATATGCCTGAGAAACACATAATATTTGCCCTTTAAAAGATTATAAACTGGCCCATTAGAAAGGTTTAGAGTGTGTAGAGTGTTTTAAATTTTTCACTGAGAGGACAGAACCTGAAACCTGTCAAAATATATTCTACCTTATGCAGCACACATAGCACAAAACCTGCAACATTATTTCCCACAATTTGTAGACAAAAGTTCTTAAAATGTCTTTTTCAGACAGAATAAAACATTTACCTGTTTTGTTTGTTGGCAAATAGAGATTGTCTGTTTCTTCACCAAAGTGAAAGCATTATCTTCGTGTGCAAGTGTGTGTGGGTATGTGTGTGTGTGCTCCTGGCAGTGATGGTCATTCAAGCAGAAAAGACCCCTCATGTCACCTATTAACACACTCTCGCCTTTGACCCCCAAACTACACTGAATGACTCTCTAATGGAGGCCAGAGCTCATGTGTGCATGTTTGTGTTGGCTTTCACATGAGCTCAGTCTCAGTGGTGTCCATCTGTACGAGCCTGAGAGTGGCAGACAGTAAGAGACAGGTCGGGGCTTGGAAAAAAAAAGAAAAAACCTGACCCCAGAAAGTGGAGGAAGTTTACTCAGCCGACTCTGCAGAGCTGCTTTATTTATAAAGACAGCAAACCCTCACTATATGTGTGTGTACTCAAGAGTATGTTTTCATGTGCTGTTTGTGCGAGTGCTTTTTAGCAACTGTGTGTTGCCCCCACAGAGCATGTGTGCGTTAAAATTAATAAATATGTACAATTAAAGGCTTCCTGTTATTTAGCGGTCAGGCCAGAGGAAGTTATTTTGTGGTACACTGATAATTTTGGTCAGAACACTGGGCTATAAATACTGTCGGCGCTCTGCACTCCAGCCTGCCTTCCTCTCTTCGCTCCATTCCTCCATCCCTCCCCGAAATGAAAAACTGGTGTGCAGCAGGAAAACAAGGGCAAAATAACCATGCAGGGAGTTGTTTTTAGACCTTTTACAACCTCCCTCTTTCCAGTTTACCCTGGTGTCAGGTTAATCCGGATGAACAAGGTTTTGTGTGGCAAAAAGTCCCAGGGGGTTGGACGCAAAAAAGAAAAATGGACTCATACAACATTTATGTGAGTTAGGCTGATTTGATCTAGTCTCAGATTTCACTATGGAGGGACAAAGCATTGCATAGTTTTATTTTTCGGAAGCACAGAAAGGCATGGCCTCACAAGAAAACCAGAAACACAAAAAACACTAACGTCTGTCAGTCCATCGAACACGTAGCATCCGCGTCGAAGCTTGGAACTGCTGAAAACACATGAACAGTTCACACGTTTGCCCTGGATCATGTGACTATAATCAACACAGGCTTTGTGGTTTATTTTTGAGTCGATACATAAACGTGTCACTCTTCTGACATGTGTGGTTATTGGTGCATAAAATGGGTATTGATTTGCACCTTAAAATATTCCCAGCATACATGCTGTTCTGTTTGACTGACATATACTGTACTGAAAAGGAAAACAGTATTTGCAAAATTCTGTTATTTTAAATCAGTACAAACATCCATGATACTAATATGGACATAGCGAAATTTGTCTAGCCCAGTACTGGCCCACAAACACAACATTCTGCCTAGATACAGCAAAGAATGATGGCCCAGGTGGTCTATGTATGGACCAGCACCACATAAGCCAAACCATAACTGGGCCAGATGTGGTGTATCATCTTATAAACAGTGCCATCATCACGAGAACTGGCCCACATTCTGTTGACAAACCATTTGATATGCCAGCAGTGCCAGATCTGCTCCACACCGGCACTGGCCGTCTGGGGATGGGGACCCGGGGGGTGGGGGATGACTGTCTGGTGGGGCCTGGACTGCGGGCGGACGTGGTGCTTGGGGGGCTCTGGAGGCGGGGCTGGCGCTCCGGCTTCCCTGGGGCCGTTCGGGCTCCCGGAGTCGGGCTCCCGGAGTCGGGCTCCGGGA
>NW_013952558.1:721343-727417 GCF_001266775.1 Austrofundulus limnaeus | reverse complement strand
AGATCTGCTCCACACCTGTCTGCTGTGTGGGTATAATATATGTAATGTCCATCTGGTTAGACTGATCACTGGTTTGATATTATTATCAGTTAAACTGGATGGCAAGTATGTATTTTGTTAAAGTTATTGTTCCCCAAACTGTAATAATACATGTTTGGGAATTTATGGTATGTAGATGAAAAAAAGTACCAGTTTTATATTTAGAGGGCATGTCACAAGTAGGATAACTGGGGTAGACCATTACAGTTGGAATGCTTTGAATAATTTTCGAATGTAAACTACTTGATCTATGACTTTTGCCAAATCCATAAAGTTGACAAGGTTCGTGTGATGGGTTCTGAACACAGAGAAACTGTAAAGGTTTAAATATTTTATTGTCGAACCTGTCCTGACCTTGCTCAGACTTGTTCACGCTGTGACCATTTTTGCAATTGCGGATCTTAATAAATCACAAGGACGACCACACCACGAAGCACATCTTTTTTTTTATTCATGTGTTTCTGTCTTTTAATAAATATTTCCAAAACAAACCATAGACTGGATCAGAGTCAGGACCACTGGTTGGTACTCTCTGGATACGAGATCAACAATGAGCACGGAACCAGTGAGTGAGAATTGCTGTGAAAAACAGAGGACTGACCTTTAGGAGCTGGCTTGGCTGATCCAGGTAAGAAGTCCGACTTTTGTGGTCCATGGTTAAGGCTTGAGTTGGATATCCGTAAAGGAGGCATGGGTCAGAACCATGTAATCCGACAGCCGATGACAATACCAAAATGAGATCCACAAGGCGAGGTCCAGGAAACGATAACGTGGTCGAGAGTCGGTGGTCAGAAGCAGGGACAGAAGTAGACGAGGGGCAGGCAAGGTCAGAGAGTCAAGAGTCAGGCGTGGGGTCATGAACATGAGATCAGGCTTGGGCAATGGAAAAACGCTGGACATTGGTAAAACCATTCAATAATCTGGCAGTGTGGGACTGTGGCAGTGGAGCTCAAAAACTGGTGGAAGCAGGTGAAATGGATGATTGTAATGAGGGTGTGGCAAGGCTGATAGGCTGATTGACTGTGGATATGGAACATGGAATGTTACAAAAGTAGATAATTTGATTAAGTTATTGTAGGAGAAGATACTGCCAAACGTTTTTTTTCCAAAGGTAAATTTTGCATGACAGGTTTTGTTTTTGTGTGGTCATGGCAAAAGCGCAAAATGTTTCAACTCTACTACTCGTAGATTACCAATGCATCAGAATTGAACAACGATGAGGATTTTGACTGAAACAAACACACCAACATAGAAAACAGGAACATGTATAGATAGTCTATTTTTTAACCTGTTCAGTTTTTTCTATGACATTTTCTGAACTACGTCAATATTTGTGACAGAACTGCCAGATAAGAGCTGGACTTATCAGCTACAATTTCATCATCTTCATTCTCCTCTGGCTCTGGGTCAGACTCTGACTCCAACATGTAAGGTTGGATGGACGAGTCTTCTGTTGTTGACATTTTTTTAATTAATTTGCAAATAAAACATTTCTTCGCTGCTATGTAGTCGTAAACCTTTCTACCAAACTAGAATAGAGTGCTCTGGAAGCTGAAGGGGGCGGAGCATAAAGCACCTCATTTGGTTTTAAAGAGACAGCCTCAAAATGAGCTGATCTGAGGCACACCTCTGAAAAGGAGTGAAAAAGCGACTTTTGGAGCTACAATAAACAGGAGTTCATACCAAAGCAGTTCCACTTCATATAGACTCCATGTGAATGATTTAAATGTGAAAAAGCAACATTTAAAAGCATGATAAGTCTCCTTTAAGTTGGGACACAGCCTGCTGCACTTGCTGACACTTGCACAAATATCGCTCTAAAAGACCATGTGGTCACTGTGTGAGGTACGCCTGGAAATTCTTTCAAGGGTGCGTTAATATTCCAGATGCTTTTGGACGTAAACAAGGCTCTGAACTGGAGAGCGGAAATTCAATTTGGAAGCAGCTCCGCGTGGCGATACAAAGATGTTTATCTCTCCCTCCCCTATCTCTGCAGCTGGATGGCTGAGTAGCCACTGAATGTTTACCTATGATAAGGGCTTTCTGTTTGACTACCAGTTAGGCAGCAGAGGGGCCACTTTGGGAAAACCTAGATTTTATATGAACCTAAATGTTACTCTCAGTAGAGTCAGCTGAGTCAGCACGGTCTCAGTGGCAGGGTCAGAATAAATGGAGGAATGCTTTTTTATGACTTGCTTTGTCGTCTTTTTTTGCGTGAGATGAGTTCTGGGATTTTGCACAAAAAAATTTATTTGAGCTAATAACTTCAGTGCATGCCAAAGACATAAATGTGCAAAATAAATAAAGACAATTGAAGGTCTTCTGTTGTTTCCTGTGTGTTCCACAGGAAACAATAGAATACATTGTATGTTTCATTCAAGAGACAGAGCTTCCCTATTTGCAGGTCGTGAAACTGGAAGACTTTTATGGGGAGATTTTTTATTACAGGAAGCTAAAAGAAAAACTGCAGACAACTTTAGAAAGAGGGAAGACAAAATGCAAGAATAAACCCAAAATTTGTAAAGAAAAAAAATAAAAGTTTCATATTTAATATAAAGTTTCAAGGTTTGACCAATAAGCCCTTTTTAAGATTAAAACCAAACAGCAAACCTTTCCATTTTGCTGTCTGACCAGGAAAGTATTGCTCAAATATTAAAAGTTATTAATTGAAAAAATATTAAATAAATATATATTTAAGTATAAAGTTGATTTATTAATCTATCTGCTTTATTATCCTGTTTGGTTGAACTGAGGGAGGGGCTAACTGCACCCTGCACAGGTCACTAGTCCAATCCTGGGTTATTTATGGAAGTCTAGCAGTCTGTGTTGAAAGAAGAGTCAAAAGTTAAACAGAGCAGTTATTTTCTTATTACTTTTGTTGTGACTAAGAAATGTTGAAAATGGGTGAACGTGTGTTAGACGTTCGCAGAAAAGCGATCTGACCCACAGCTACTCAGCTTTCTTAACGTCCAGCTTTATTAGCTTTGTGTACCGCTTGTTAGTTTGACTGGCCTCTTTTAAAGGGATCCGCGATTAGTTGTACTTTATTTAATAAACATATATTTTAACTGTAAAATAAAGACTGTAAAAATATTGTAGGCTGTTTAGTTTAGTAAAAAAAAATTAAATATATTTTGACACGGACGGAGCCATTTTATTTACACGCAAAGCATTCTTGGTAAATGATGACGTGGATAGGTCCTCGGTGCGAGGCTGCTAGCGAGCTATATCCACCCTGAAGGTTAATCTTGGACAATATCTGATGATCGACTCTTTTAAATGAAACCAGAGAGCGTTGACAGAGAGGAGAAGGTAGAAATGACTCAGCCTGGAACTGAAAATATGGATGGAGGACAACAGAGCTGCTTCATGGAAGAACAACCTCAGCTTAGCCTGTTAGCTTTAGTGTTAACACCGATGTTATATTGCCTTGTATTAGCTCRTAAATAAAATCTAATGTTACAACAAATCGGGGATCCCTTTAATTAAGAACAAAACAAGCACAGCTTTAGGTTTACAACATGGCCCATCAAAATCAGCAAGTCACAGAAAACGTACGGTCCTCCTGAAAATCTGGCCCGGAACAAACAACCATATGATGAATTTACCATTTCTGGTTCTTTTCTCTCTTTTTTTTTTTTTTTCTTTATTCCTGGGGCAATCTGCTCCCTGTCCTCCAAAGAAATCAAAACATTAGTGATAACTTTGTGAGTAGTGTTGTTCTCAATCAAATCTAGGCCGTCCTGGGACTTTATCCCCTCAGCAACAGCGGAACTCTCTGTTTACTCATCCCATAATAAGCCTCATTCAGCGGAGGACATCTTGATTAGGTCTGCTGAACGTCTGGTTCTCATTTACTCAGGAAGATGAGACCGACAAAAGAAATGAGTAAGAAGCAAGAACGCTGAGTTATAAGAGTAAAGCAATCCGCTGACTTCACAGATTGAAAAATGCAGAATAAAGCAACAACGATGATTTTTATAACCATTTCGAAAAAGAATAAACAACTATTTTGATCAGTTTTAGAATTACAGAGTGCAATGATTTGCACGTATTTGTATGGCACCAAAAAAAGAAAAGAAAAAAAAACAACTCCACCTCAGCTACCCTCTGAAACGATGTGGCAAACATTTTCTGATAAGCCTCTATCCTGGGAAAAGTTGACACAGTACTTCACAGCAAACTTCCAATAAGTTCCGGCGTGTTTGGGTTTTCTTTTGAGATATCCTTGGAAGAACATTATGTTTTTCTGTCTTACCATATCGAAAGACAAACACACACCTCTGAGAGAAACTTCCAGACATCTCAACTAAAGCACACTTTAGGTGTCTTCAGTTACACTTGTTTTTTTTACAGGTGCTTGTAATGTATACAAATGCTTCTCCTTGATAAGCTAATACTGATCAAGGTTCTTCTCACACTAATTTAACAAAATAAAAGGCCAAGTATTCCTCGGAGCAATGCACTAAATCTTATGTGTAAAATCTCTCATGCTGTATTAAAAGCCAATGAGTTCTAATGTGTTCTTTGTGTTTTAAGACACTTAAAACACCAAGAGTTGAAGCCTGATGTGAAGGGGCAGCTGCATTACAAATGAAATCAGCGTGGACCTCAGGACAACAAAAAGTGAATCATCATTACAACTAAGGTTGACTAGTCGTGCAATATTTTGCTAACACTACAGACAAACACACACAGAAACCTTGGGCAGCGGGGGATGATAAACACCAGCTTCCTGTCTGATATTTCATCTACATATGATATTCTGAGCAAAAATATAACAGGACTGATGTCCACGTCCAGTGATTCAGTCAAACCCTTGTTGTATTTCCAGGAGGAGGACAATTATCTGTGCTTTCCTCGCACAAGGACACAGGAAGTGCTTCTGTTCTGGGACAACAGATGTACCCAGTACTTCACATGATGGTGCCGTAATGCAAGTAATGGATATGACAGAGCGAAGCACAAACATCGTGTCTCCTGTAGAGCTGTTGCATCAGAAAACACCGGTGTCACTTTCACCTGTCCTGCAGTTCCCTTTCCAACACACACGGCCTCCTGCAAACAAATCATCACACACGCATTTTACAAGGCCACTATTGCACAAAAACAAACCAACATGCAAATTCCTACATGGGTACCTATGAATGTGTGAAACTAAGTTTGTTTCAGAGTCACACACTAAAAAACACACAGGGAGCATGTTTATGTGAAAGTGTAGAGTTCATGTAACAGATAAGGGGCGGTAGAGTCAACAGTCCTGCAGATAGCCTGCTGATAGAGTGTTCCCTTTGCTTCCGCTGCCCTTTGTTTACCTAATGATCAAGTGGCAGTTACAGTGTGTGTGTGTGTGTGTGTGTGTGTGTGTGTGTGTCCCGGGATGATAATCTGACACTGAAGTGGGACCAGGAGATGAAGCCTGAGCCTCCTCTTCCTCACAGCTGCATGCTCTTCGTCTGTAACCTCTGCAGTATTTTCAGTGTCGTCAGCATGAAGAAGCTTCTGATGTTAAAACTCATAAACTATTAATGTAATAAAAACTATTTGATGTTTTTCTAAAGCGTCTGTCGGCTTCTTTCACTCAGACAGTTGTAATCTGATTACTTTTTATTTATAGTAATGAACATTTACAGATCTGACGTTTTCTTAAAGGGTTTCTGAAGAATTTAACAAATAAAAACAACAAAATAAAATTGTATTTTTTTGATTAAATACAAAATTCAAAGATCTTTGATCTTTGTCAAATAAAAACGGGTTCATTTGAATGTTCCGGTCCASCTGAAGTCCAGTTCTTTAAACAGAAACCAGGTCTGGATGATCCTCCACCAGGTGAAACCTTGACTCCAGAATCATGACTCAGCAGGTTTATTTACAGACCAGTTAAAGTTTTATTTGATATTAAATAAATAAAAAACACTCAGAAGATGAAATCTGGAAACAAGAAACAAGAAACCCGAGTTCAGAAGAAACATTTTAAACTAATAAAGTGAATTTATTTCTTATAAAAAGTTTGTTTTCTGAGAACGTCTCATTTT
>NW_013952558.1:719084-721333 GCF_001266775.1 Austrofundulus limnaeus | reverse complement strand
TGTGTGTGTGTGTGTGTGTGTGTGTGTGTGTGTGTGTGTGTGTGTGTGTGTGTGTGTGTGTGTGTGTGTGTGAGCACACTTTCATACGATGTTGGGTCTGTTCATTTCTCATGCAGTTTGAGGTATGTTCTGTGTGTGTGTGTGTGTGTGTGTGTGGGTGTGTGTGTGTGTGTGTGTGTGTGTGTGTGTGTGTGTGTGTGTGAACACTTAGCCGTTATGCGGGTGGTTTCCAGCTTCCATTGCGCCATGACCAGACCACACATATTCACGCTGATGTGTGAGCATGGACGTGTCACAAAAAAGTGGACGATTATGTGACTGTGCACATGTTGTCTCTGTGTTAGCAAAACATCCTGTGAATCACTGGATTAATTTGAAACCATCAGAAAGTAGTTATTGGATGTTTGGCTGCATCCTTCAAGGGACCTGGCCTACCCGGTCGACGTGGCCCGGGTCCTTTGTGAAACGTGAAGACCGGAAATAAGTGGCTGTGAATTTGGACGGTCAAGCCTTCAGCTTTATTCCCACCCTCCTGGAGTTTCCCCGGATTTACACTACATGCGTCTCCGCTCCGCTGCGCTGCGGTGCGCGGGTTGCAGCTGTTCATTTGTGTCTCAATTTATACAGCCTCCGCTCCGCTCCGGTCCGACAGAGAGTGTGGAGGAAGGAGTTTGCACAATAAATTCAATGATAAGTGTGGAAGTCACAGCAAAAAATAATTAATTCTGTGAAAGACGAACTCCAAACACAGCTGAAAACAACAATATAAAGGCTTTTGATATTTACTTTGAAACTGTCTCGCTGTCGTCTTTCTGAAACTTCTGATTTCAAAATAAAATCCACGTGTATCGTGTGTGTACACATATGCTTCATGCTACTGCACATGTTTCCATCTGCTTCCCAAACAGAAATATGGACGTTGTGCTCGTTCCTCTTCCTGTTGGTGTGACGTAATTTTTAAAAATTGACTGCAGCGCATCTCCAGCATCCGGCAGAGGATCGRATCTAATTTTGCCGGATYGCCGTCCGCTCACCGCCGCCATGTGGAGCCATATAATGGGTATGTATTTGCTGTGGAGGTCAGATCGGAGCGGAGCGGAGCCGTAACGCATGTAGTGTAAATTAGGGGTGACGCATGTAGTGTAAATTAGGAGTAGGTCCTGTCACCTAGCAAACATGACAATGCTAAACAGAAACCATGAACATCAAAATTAGCCCACTGATAGATTAATATTAATACTAGAAATTAACAAAATTAGCTCAGAGGCAATACAGTACATGAAGAACTTGTTTACGATGATTTCTGACAAGAATAATGTTTAAAACATGTCAATGCAAATGAGAAATCAATGAGAGTGTTTACACTGGCTGCGCAGGGCGGCGGTGAGCGGACGGCGGTCCGTCAAAATTAGAACAGATCCTATTTCTGCCGGACTCTGGAGCTGTGCCGGAGTCAATTTTTAAAGACTACGTCGCACCAACAGGAAAAGAAACGAGCACAACATCCATATTTTCAAAATAAGACACTTTTAGGCTGGATAATTTGTCAGAATAATGTTGAAATTGCAGCTATATTAATAAAAATACAGATGTATTTCTACACAAATGCTGTCAGAATGTATCGTTYTGTTTGGGAAGCAGATGGAAACATGTAGCATGAAGCATATGTGTACACACACACGATACACGTGGATTTTATTTTGAAATCAGAAGTTTCAGAAAGCCTACAGCGAGACAGCACTTTATATCAATRTTTTCAGCTGTGTTTGGAGTTCGTCTTTCACAGAATTAATTATTTTTTGCTGTGACTTCCACACTTACAACTGAATTTATTGTGCAATCTCCTTCCTGCACGTCTGTCGGACCGGCGCGGAGGTAGTGTAAACTGGACTTCAAACGTACAGCTGCGACCTGCACAGTGGAGTGGAGATGGAACGCATGTAGTGTAAATTAGGGTTTAGGAATATTACTTGAGTAAAAGTGTTAAAGTATCTGATATTTTTTGTAATTCAGTATTAAAAGTAAAAGTATTGATTAGATTTTCCGTAATTACATTTATTAGGAAGTGACCTTCCCCAAAAAATGTAGAAATTACTATATTGTAATAAAATAATTTATTTACCGGTATGTTAAATTTAGGATGCACTAGTCTGTTTCAGTCTATCTATCTATCTATCTATCTATCTATCTATCTATCTATCTATCTATCTATCTATCTATCTATCTATCTATCTATCTATCTATCTATC
>NW_013952558.1:716901-718810 GCF_001266775.1 Austrofundulus limnaeus | reverse complement strand
GTTTATATGGATAGTTTTTATTTTTTATAATAACAAGCTGGAATGAAAACAAGCAAAAATGAAACAAAAGTAATGATTTTCTACATCTTGCCTTCTTTAAAAATGTAAGAAGTAGAAGTAAAAAGTAGGCTGAAAAATATTTACTCAAGTAAAGTACAGATACCCAAACTTTCTACTTAAGTACAGTACTAGCTTTTAAGTATTTGTACTTAGTTACTTCACAACTTTGCAAATTGKGGGGAAGGAGGACGCATTTGTGGACCATAACTGAAGGAGACTTTGAATTTGGACAGCCTTTGGTGCATCGCTGTGACGTAATCAACCATCAAATTTGATGCTGTCCCTGAATTTGGAGAAGATCTGCAGCTGAGCTAAACCGATTCAAGATGGTCGTCGGTTTTAGATACTTTTAAAATTCAATGCGATAGTGCTCAAAGTATGTGTATGGGTATGACTCTCAGCTACTAACAGAYTGCACAAAATCTTGGTATTAAGTTTTGAAGTCAAAACTGTTTCTTGGCAAAATATCCCATAAATCACTGGACATATTTCAATGAAACACTCAGAAATCATTATTCTTTTTATTGGCTATCTAGACTGTGCTTACATCCACTTTTTTAACATCTGTTAGTGAGCATATCTGAGAGTTTATAATTTCCCTGGTTTGACTGTGTGAGAGAAATCAGGCTACAGAGACAGACTCTTGCAATCAGATAATCAAACAGAAGGTAATAGAAAACAGGATAACAGCCTACAGACAGACAGACAAACAGGTGAGCTTTATCAGCAAAAAAGAAGAGCTTCAGTAAACCAGAAAGAGACAGGCAGTCACTCAAAGAGGCAGTCGTCATCATTTCCCCTTCACAGTCTCTGGTTGAACACAGAGCCCAGGAGTCATGGAGGAAATTGTGAATGTGAAACATGCCAGATTAGAGAGGAATTCTGAGAGCCTGCAGACGGGCAATGGTGCTTTTCAGCCATGGGAAAAAACGTGCACGCATGTCACGCACCCATAGACACAGACCTCACTGTGCACACACACACACAGCCGAAAAAGCCATTCAGATTTTAGACCACCTGCTGCATTCCTCAGCCAATAAGTCAGCTACTTAAGGAGCCAGCTTTTTAATCACCCAGCCAGTCAAAGGGTCAGACAATAAAGAAACCAACATTTCATCAGTTAATGGTCAGGACAACAATTCACAGTTAAAGCTACAGACACAGGGCACTTCGATTGTTTGCTTGACTATTTAGTTTTAAATAAAATTTGGGGATTTTACCAAAAAAAAGTTAGCTTTTTCTGTGAAAATGTGGTGTAAATGCTGCATCCTGAATGGCTTGGATCAAATCGTATTTGATGTGTGGTCCTAGGTGTAATGTTTTTCCTTTTCTTAATGTGTCAGGATTTGTTTAATCCAATTTCTTGACCCCATTAATTGTGTGCATTGTTGCAATTAAATACTTATAATTTATTGATTTTAAAACATGGCCAGGGGACTACAGATGAAAAAAGGCTTTTTGTCTACTTCTGGATTTTTTTTTTACTTATACACGGTCATGTGTTTCATTAAAATGCACTGTCCTCTATAATATAAATATTTTTTTAATTGTTAAAGTTGAAATTACTAGAACAAAGGCTAAATTAGCTAAAAACTGAACTAAATAAGCGGAACAGCAGCTAAATGCTAACATGCAACAAACAATGCAAAAGATTTACATTTGCAACTGAAAGGCTTATATTAGCAGAACAGTAGCTAAAAATGAAACAAGACAAACATTAGCAAAAAGAGCAAAACTGTAGCTAATAGCTAAGCGAGCTCTGCTAAAAGCTATTAAAAACAGTAAACTAAAACAAAAAAATGCAAATGAATGAACATTTTCTGTTTTATAGCTATAATGTATACATTAT
>NW_013952558.1:709747-716610 GCF_001266775.1 Austrofundulus limnaeus | reverse complement strand
GACCCAATTATGGGTCATGAAGCACCTTGGATAATCTCCAGAAATCAATTTAAAGGGTAACAAAATAATTGCTGATGTAATATTTTCCCTATAACTATTACAAAAACACACAAAGTATAAACAAGTATTTATATTTGTGTATAAGCTGTTTAAATTGTCAAAAAGCCTGTGTTTTTAGGGTTATTAATGACGTTCGTGTACTCAGAACAGTAATATTTGGGGTCACAAGTTTTTGCCATTGATATTTTGTGGGTCAGAAGAYAAAAAGTTTGGGAACCACTGGTTTAAACCATAGCTAATAACTAAAATTAACAAAGCTGCAGCTAAAATTGGCAAAATAATATTAGCAAAACCACAATTTAAAGCTAAAATGAAGGGAACAGTAGCTAAAAGCTAAATAGCTAAATCAAAACGAGAAGCTAATTAAAAAAAACTTGTTAAAAGCCTAAATGAACAAAACAGTTCAAACTGAAATGAGCAAAATAGCTCCAAGAGGTATGAGAAGACAGCCATAAAGGAATAAAGAACTATGTTTTAAGGCACTGAAGAGATTTTAATATACTGTTTTGAATTAAATATAATGGTAAAAAAAAAGAATAACAAGAATCATCATATTCCTGATCGAGCAGAACTTTTAAAAACTTGAATGCTTAAAATAGCACAGAGGATGCAGAGGTCATCTTCAGAAAATGTAACAATAAACAGGAAAACATTAGTGTGACTCAACAATCACAATAAAACTGATRAATAATTACTCAGTTACATGCATAGTGCAAACACAACAGCACATGCAGCATCAGACCTTGAGTCTTTTAGATCTTTTTGTGTGTTTAKTCTTATTTTTAATATAGTAATGCTGCAGATGTGTAAGCAGTGGCCAGCCTGCCACCCACACACACAGCCAGACAGCCAGCCAGGCAGGACAAGAGCATAGGAAGTAGTCATTATGGAGGAAGCTGGGGCGTCTTAACGCCATTATATGCCCCTCAGAGAGAGGCGGTCAGAGGCAACACGGCTGACTGAAGCGCTTCAAAGCAGGAAGGAGCCCAGCCACCACCACCCCCAACTTGCCAGCATGGTCAAGGGGAAGTGAGGGCTTTACAAGGTGTGTTGGGGGTTGCAGGGCAGGAAGGATGAGCTGATACAAACTGTTTTTATTTATTTATTTATTTTTTAGGTCATGTCAAAGTCCCGACAAGGATGCATGAACTCATAAAAGCAGCATTTTGTCCTTTCAGAAAAGCTTTGGAGCCTTGATAAATTGAACTCTGTTAACAATGCTTAAGTACCCTTGAGCTCCAGCCCAAGTTGTATGTTAGATGGCCTGCTTCATCCTAAGACTAAACATTGACACATTATTAAATACTTGACCCCTCTACATGTTCACATTCAGAAATTAAGGGWATTTATTGCATTGCTCCCAAGATTTGTTACTTCTTTTGACCCCAACACTGACTGAGTCTTATAAAACTTAAAAATCACTTAATAARCTATTAAAATTTGCATTTTCTGCTGTAATGCTGTGTGAGTGTAAAAACCCACTTCTTCAAATTGCTCTTCACGTGTCTTCGGTCTTTCTCCTTCCATGACTGTCCTTCTTTACTGTCTGCCCCCTTGCATTTTACCAGCCACCCTCACCTCCTCCTCATCTATCCAGCACCTGTGCCCCTGCAGAGGGGAAGTTCCAGAGAAGAGGAAACCCCCCCAGGCCAGCCAGCCTCTTCACAGATGGTTAGCAAATTACACCTTCATTACCTCTGCTTTCCTCTTCCTCACTTCCTCTGGTCATTGCTTCAGAATTACTCTGTGTTCCTGTGACGCCTCACATCTGACAGCAGCTGCTCGGCTGCTAAAAGTARCGACTAGTTTCGATAATTTAGGAAAATTTGAGAGTGCTGATCTCTGCCCTGCAAGGTAGTTTTTTGATTGGTTGTTCAAAAGTATATAATAACATACATATACATATATTCAGACAACATTTTGGTTTTGTCAGAATAGTTGTGGGTGCTACATAATGCCTTCAGGATAAGGCACAACCAATCAGAGAGCTAGTCATGCTGTTCAAGACTAAAGGGTCTCTGAAGCCTTATAATATCTATGAAATTCAATTGTGGGAAATGCCTCAAAACATTTTGTGAGTGTTTGATGTAATTTCCGCTCAAACCGAAATCATTATCCAAACAGACATCCTTTTATTGAAACCAGAAGAATCTTGCAAGTCATCAAGATTACTAGAAACTAAACCTGAACTTATTTTTGTGTTCAGATTTCACATGCATGAGCGCCGACCTGCCGAGCAGTGAAGAAACCTTTTTTATAAAAAGATTTTCCAAGTTCTATGCATGCAGATTTCACAGAAATAAGTCAAGGCAGGTAAATAGTTCAGGAATAGCGCTTCAAATGTAGCACGATTATTTATGGGGAGAAAAAAATCATTGTTTATTCAAAGCATGGAGTGTTAAAACATATTGAACAGTAGTGATAACTACAGAAATTATTTTTTCATGTCGTAAAGCTAAAGCTGGCAAAAAGTTAAAAGTGGCAAAAGGATAGCCAAAAGCTAAAGTAGCAGGATAGTCACTAAAAATAGCAAAAGGCTAGCCAAAATATAATGTAGCAGAATGGTTTCTAAAAGAAAAGAAAAAAACAGCAAAAGAAAAGCTAAAGCAGCAAAACATTTGTTCAAATGCTGGCTAAAAGTACCAGAATGGATTCTAAAAGCTAAAAAAAAAAAGGAAAAGGCTAGCCAAAAGCTAAAGTAGCAGAATAGTCACTAAAAATAGCAAAAGGCTAGTCAAAGGCTAACATAGCACAATAGTCACTAAAAGTAGCAAATGACAAGCCAAAAGTTAAAAAAGCASAGCAGTAGCTACTGTATATACTATCTAACAAAAGTAGCATAAAAGAAAAAATAAAACATGTATTCAAAGTTGTGGAAGGAATTAAAAATATTTCCGTGAACACCTATGGAGAACATGTTTGCATTTAAAGTTGAGTATTTAAAAACAGAACAAAAGTCTCAAGTTAAATTTGTCATTGTCCAAGTATGTAATAGGAATGAGAATAAAACATTATAGTAATGTTAAATGCAAAGCCAAAACAAAGATTGTTTGAAGATACACTGCAATAAAATTAGAATAAGTTTTTATAAACTTGAATTAAATTATCAAATATTGCTCATTTTAGATTTATTTCTACTGATTCACAAAATATTAATTTTGACATCACAAGTCATTTTAACTTTTTGTTGTTGTTGTTGTTGTTGTTGTGTTTAAAGCATCAGCTGTTTACTTCCCGATCCTAAATAATATTCATTGCAACAGATAATCCCAGGTTCTCACCGTCAGAACTGAGAATTTTTTCACTTTCTCCTCAAAAGACGAGATGTTTTGGCTCCACACAGTCTGTAGGTTACCGGTGATTTGTTTGCAATGGCCACAGACTGACGCACACACTCTGTATCTTGTTTCCATGCCTCCTTCCGCCCAGCRTGGACGCTCAGGGCCCAGTGCACCCATTAGTCAAGCAGTGGAAGGCATGGAATAATAATGAACATACCCCACATGTATGAGCAAGTCAAGCCCCACAACCATCATCATCATCACTGGTGAGTTTCCAGGGCGTATTCTCCATCATGTCATTTGGATTTTCTGCTCACTTCAGCGAATGATTCCATTTCCGACTTCATGCATTTAATGGTTAAAAATTTGGACTCTTGACAAAAAAATAATCATTCATAGCTTAGTTGCCTCCAAATGCAAATTTRTCTTGTTTTTTCACTGAGCAGCTTGTAGAAGTGGTCTTTACATGTAGGTCTTAGTAAAAATGTTATTTTGATATTRTTGTGTTACCTCAAATTGTGCTTCACTCTTCTGCAGATTAATTCACATGTATTTTAGTTGCAACTAGAAAGCAACCCAGTTCACCCAGGTGAAAAAATAATGTACTACAGTACTTTAGTATACTTGAAGCCACACTTATCTTTACTTTACTTTATATCTATACTTTAGTGTACTAATAAGTACACTAAAAGGGTGCTATTTTGGAACAACTAATTTAATACTAAATATACTTGTACAAAAGTACAATTTTAAGTGTATTAAGTATACTTTTAAAATACTAAAATGGAACAACTTCAAATATACTTAGTACACTTTATACATTTAAAGTGTTCTATTCCATTGATAATATATTAAAAATATATTTCTGTAAAATGCAGTCTATTTAAAATATATTTTAGTATTTTTTTTTCGCCTGGGCAGTCAAGTAGGATGTTTTATTTAAGTTTTTTTAACAAGAATACAAATTTTAGTAAAAACATTAGAGGTTGAGACCCCTCTGTGTGTCATGAAACATCAAGTGGGACCCCAGATGACTTCCGTCAATTTAAATGCAAACAAATTGCTAATGGAGTATTGTCACCATAATTACGGAAAAAAAAATTAACAATAAATGAATAAAATGACCATTATAGATATTAGGTTTGTTTATATTGTTGTATGATCATCTTTAACAGAGTTATTAGCAAAGTTTGCATACGCACAGTAGGGTCACAAGTTTCTGCAACTGTTATTTTGTGGGTCGTGAGCTAAAAAGGTTAGAAAATCACTGGCCTAAATGTCAGTTAACCCTTTAGAACCCGGACCTACTTTCTTGATAAAACCCAACAGGTTAATGAAGGATTAAGGCAATTAAAATAAAGCCTATTATGTTTGTGGGGAATTTCAACCTTTTGTTGTTGAGGTAGTGTYGGTTTTAGAGCTTCCTATATGTTGGTTTCAAGCTGACACAAATCAAAAAGTCAAACAAAGCAGAAACTTAAAGGAATTATAGATTAAACAGTTGGGAACGTGTGACCATCCACTGGGAGTCTGAGCTAAACGAGCATCCACTGGGATTACCTGCATGGCACTAGAAAAACGCTTTGAAATTCTTGCAGATCAAAACTCATGGGATGGGGGGGCGAACAGGAAGAGGCAGACGGGGAGATGGAAGAGGCGACAGTAGAGCCGATGTCCTCCAATGCTGCTGCAGTGAAATGACAACGAGAGAGGAGAGAGTATGAGTCATAGGCAAGCCCCTCCCCCCTCCACCCCACGGTTACGTCGATCCTGACTCATTCATTCACAGCCAAGTCTCAAGGCTGCTTTTGTTATACAGATGAAATTGTGCTACTAAAGAGACCATCGCAGCTCTCATTATAGTGCGGTGACATACTTTATCTTGCTGTCTGCCAGAGCCCCATTCATAAAAAAAGGGGGAGAAAAATCGCTTCAGCCTCTGCACAGAGATGAAGACTCGTACATATTTCCTTATTTGAATGTCTTTACAGGAGAATGTGTTCAGAACAAGTTTGTCTTAGATTTTTGGATATATTTTTGTGAGTAGTCCACATCTCCGTTTCATTACATGTGGGGTCGCCCCTTCCTTCTACCCCCCCCCCTATTTTATACCTCCATCTTCCTCTTCCTCCTCACTCAGAGGAGAAGCGTTTACCTACATGTGGTTAGATCATCTCCGTTCCTTCTTCTCCTTCTCTCTCTGGTTAGCTCATCTCCAGGCAGTCAGCTTTGCAGGCAGCTAATTATAGGCCACGCTGTGGAGCGCAGGGCCGGATGTGACAGCATGCTGCTTGTGTGTTTGCGTGTGTGTGTGTGTGTGTTCACTATACACTCTAAAAGACGAGTTGAATTTTCTTAGCCAAGTTATAGCCACTGGATCCACTAAACTGAGCTGATGTAA
Organism: Austrofundulus limnaeus; assembly: GCF_001266775.1. Lineage (NCBI taxonomy): Eukaryota > Metazoa > Chordata > Actinopteri > Cyprinodontiformes > Rivulidae > Austrofundulus > Austrofundulus limnaeus. Next base: position 710,868 of record NW_013952558.1, on the reverse strand, counting down.
AGCAAGTTACTCAGCTCGGTTTAGTGGAACCAGTTTGGTTGAGTAAATCGGACGCTTCAGTTTCTTACAGTGATCTGCTTATCTGTGTTAAGTGGAGACACACATGTTGCTGTCTTCGCTTTGGTCTCCCTTCCTGCATACGCACATTCGTTCCACATTTCAGGCGATTGTATTGGTTTCTTTAAATCGCTCCTTCACAAGGGCCGGTTTGAGATTTCCAGTCGCCACTTGAAAAGGTTGGAATTGCGCTCCATCACTATAGGGCCCTCACAAGTGTAAAAAAATACAGAAGAGCATGCATGTTTGTGTGGGGTGTGTGTGTATATGTGTGTGTATGTGGGTGGGTGGGTGTGAACGAGCCACCAGCAGGATATCCAATCCCAGCCCCTACCACACTGTGCTGCAACTCTGACTCATACAACGTGGAGGCAGAGAAAACTGGGGTCTGATGATTGCCAGTGAACASACACACACATGTGAGCACACATATATGCAAACCAATATGTATGTTTATGATGAAGTAAAGCAGTGTAGAGAACATTGACTACATATAGAATTAAAAGATGTGACTAAAGGCATGGTTAGGGCAACACTGCAGTCTTGTATAAAATAACAAAAGCTACATCATACAAGCCTCAAAGCTCAATGGAGTTGATCTTGTTAGTATWAAGCTTTAACGAATGACAGCATTCTTAGCATCCATCCAATATCTATGACCACTACTTCCTCTCCAAGTCAAGGRGGTCACTAGTGCCCATATCCAGCAGTCTGTGAGAGGCRGGGTACACGCAGGTTCATCACAATGTAAGAAAATATACGTATTCAAAGACTGAAGTCAAWATGAAAACCGCCASTGTTAAATAACATGATTTATAGAAGGAATAAAACCATACAAAACCAGAATTCTGGAACCGAGTGGGTTTTATTGCCACACAGCTGACAGGAAACCACACACTGCTAACAAACCAGGAAGTTGATCCATTCATACAGGGTCTTCAATGCCTGCGTTCGCCCCCTACTGACCTACGACTGAATCACAGGCATTCACACAAAATTCTCACCTACTGTTCTCATTACGGTTAAATATGTGTTGTTATATTATCCGGACATGTAACTAATCT
>NW_013952558.1:702207-706960 GCF_001266775.1 Austrofundulus limnaeus | reverse complement strand
ATATATGAGAGGCCGTGCAAGCCATTAACCATACTGCCACTCTCACAAACATATATTCGACGTCTCACATAGCTTTTTTTTTCATCTGTTCACAAGTTACGCCTGAGTGCAAGCACCTGCACACACTCACACTTGGGTCAAAAGACAATGAAAACAGTTTTACACAGACAAGATGAGATCAGCAGTCAACGTGTATCTGCTCAGATGCAATGGTAGCTCTTCCTCCTCCGCCTTCTCTTTCTTCTTTATCACTCACTCATCCCCCCCTCCACCTCATGGCTTCCTGTGTCACCCCTTCCCCCGTTGCAATAAAAGGAGAGAGGCCTGTTCATTCATGCACTCAGACAGTCAGCTGAGCAAGGGAAGACAGAGGAAGGAGGGAAGAGGGAGAAGAAAAGCAGGCTTCCTCGCTGTGATGAATAGGTCACCTGTACTACATCACTGATGGGGGGATGGAGCAGTGGAGAGGAAAAAAAGTGAAAGGTAAGAAAAAAAATCATACTTCTCCCCTCCATCCTGTCTCCCTTCCTCATCCTCTTCATCTCCGTCTCCTCCTTCTGCCCTTCTTTTCCTCTTAGCCCCTCCCCCTCCTGCCAGTATGAGTCACAGCCAGACTAGTTCCCTTGATGCACTGCGGAAACGTAATGTGACGTAGCCTCCACCTCTCCCCGCTTCGCCACATGCACCTCTCCCATCGCTCCCATTCATTTGTTCGCCGCTGCCTCCCATTCATCCATCCTCCTGTCATAACACAGCAAGCCTCCATTCACAAAAAAATTTTTAAAAAAAGCCCTGCGAGCCGAGAAGGAGAGGGAGGCAGGTGGATTCACAGCACCAGAACAAACTGTCACACCAGCACAATATAACATGTATCAATAAAACGTAGAACGATGAATTTAAACCACATGAGCTGAAAACAGCTCTGGTTTCACAGAAATTAACCAAAAAAAAAAAAAAAAAACAAGCAGAAAGTCTTGCAGTACAAACAAGCAAGTTCCGGTACTATATTTTGATTTAATGTGGAGCGAGATTTCATATTACCATGGTTACTGCATGTGCTGTCAAATRTGAACAAGGCTGCCAAGAGCACTAATTTGTTACAGTAATTGCACTGTTGACAGAATGTGAGTTTGAGGTGTTTGAAATGTATAACTTACAGTCTCAGCATGTGGATTTAATAGAAAACAGAACAAAACTAATACAATGTGAAGTATTGCAATGCAATGATCATGCTGTCCAATACGGCTCAATACTCTTGAATAGGCGCCAGTAAAAACTAACAATCTTGTGCATTTTAACACAAAACGTCAGGTTTTATGCTTTAAGTTAATGACTGAAGTCACTGCATCACTAGTGGGTCAAATACAATAAAGCGCCTCTTTTCATGTTAAAAAGTCACAGTATTTGCACCTAACCTAAAGCAAGGAGGAATTGATTTTTAATGAGATTTGCAGAGGCCCACACAGCATAATTTGTCAGCATTTTGTGGTAAAAGAAGAAACATGGGTCATGTTTCGTAAAATAGTGTCACACAGCAAAAAAATAAATAAATAAAATAAAAGGTAGAGATGTGCTGACAATACATTTTCTGCACGGTTCCAAGAAATGCACTGTAAATACAATAAACAACTTGTGCAAAAGTTGCACAATTTCTAGAAATCATACATTAAGGGCGAAGGTTTAAGATACTTTTTATTGCAAAACCATGAAGAGAGCATAAAGAAACAAAATTCACTTTTTTTCTATAACTGGTCAGTGTGTCTTTGTAATGCAAGCAAAATTTGTGACCAGAAGTCAAGTCAGGGTTTCCTACATTCAGGTTATTCAGGTGGATTTTCCCATTTCTATGCAATAATGTAATCATTTAACATATCATGCAAAATCCACGTTTTAGCCCAGGGGTGCCCAAACATTTTCCCCGAGGGGGCCAAAATGAAAATCTATCCATGGCTGCGGGCCAAATGCAGTTATATAATGCATGAAATACAAATACTTTTTTAAGTAAAGTCATTTATTTTTAATGATTAAGCTATGCAATGGCCCTTTTTTGTTTTAGTCTGTGCAGTTGGAGAAAGTCTGCCATATTCTCAAGTAGCAAAGGCTCATGGGACATTTCATAAATTGATAAAATATGAGTTTTTGTGGCCTTATAAAGTGTGCAAATCTACATGTGGGTTTAAATCGGATCTAAATTTTTTTTGTTGTCGTTTCATGTTTCATGTTTAATCCTAATAAATCAAAGATAAAGTCAGCACCATGACTGAAAACTACCTTCACTACAGCCCTTTTWTATAGTCATCTGATCAATGGAAATACTGTGTTTCTACCTATAGGATAACAGGTTACAACCTTGTAACTTTGGCAACTGTTGGTGGGCCAAATCAAATGGCTTGGTGGGCCAAATTTGGCCCACGGGCCCCAGCTTAGGCTCCTCTGTTTTAGCCTTTAAATGCATTTTGTTGTGTACTTGGAGTCCCTAGTTCAGGAAAATTGAATTTAGTCTCATCTGGTGCTGCAAAGATATATTTTTATTCTGTTTGGGTCTTATTTTCACCTCATTCAGGTTTTCTTTATTTTCTATAAGGGGATTTAAAAGAATTATGTCTCCTTTAAATGGGCTTTTTTTTTTTACAAGAATGTGCTAATTTCTTTATTTCTGCAACTATAATTGATTTGAACACAAAAAAAATGTTTGAGTAAAATAAAAAATAAAAGCAGCATTGGACAAATAAAAACATATTTTCGATCATATGAGCGTAATGATATAAAGTAACTGATTTTGAGGTGGCAGTCATGATGACGAGCGCCTCGGCGGCCTGAACCGATTTTTGTGAATGAACAAGCGGCGTTCAGGTTCCTCCCCGCTGCTTGTGCTGAAGAGAGGAGAGGAGAGGAGTCTGAAMGTACAGTATGATTCACCACAACAAAGTGTTCGGGGAGGGGGTGCGGTGATGTCATCGGTGGCGGTGGGGAGTCAGCTCTGATTCAGAAAGGAAGAAGGAGATGAAGGAGGAGAGGAAGAGGATGTGGAAGAGAGGTGGGTTTGAATTAAATAGCATCAGCATGGAGAGGTGGGGTACCTGCTGAGTGTGACCCATGGTAACAGGCGATGCTGGCCTGTGGATGACTCACCACGGCTTTTACGCACACAATGCACCGTGCAACACACACGCACGTCACGTGTGCRCACACACGGTCTGGCTTTATGGCTTTAGAATTACGTACACATCGCTCATGCCACATAAAGTGAACGCAGGGAGGAGGGGAGGGTCAGGATGACTCACACTTCAGCGATACCACTCCTCCTCCCCCCTGCCCCATCACACACATACACACACAGCACACACACAAGACGGATATATCATTTGGATGCAACTCACATCCTCCCCACATCCTGGGAACCTCCCATCTGAAACTCAGACTGACAGCGTGAGGCTTCAGCTGTTTGTCTCAAGGTGATGGGAGTGTCTCTGGAGGGATGTTCTGGGTTTGAAGCAAACAAGGACCCACTTAAAGGCTTCTCTGACCCGGCGCCGGAAAGGCGGTCATTTGTTTTATTTTTATGTGCCGAGCATCAATTTTGATTCAAGTGAAAGCTGAGTGGATGGGACAGGCTATAAACCACACAAAAAAATAGTGTTTATTTTTAATTTTTACCATATTCTTATGGAAAAAGTTGGTAAAACAGATGCTAAATGTCATCCAAGACAATAGTTTATAAATATCATGGAAAACCTTCAAAAGTTCTCACATGTTTTGTTTAGTTGAACCAAAATAAAGTTTACCAGCATGATATTCTTAGTTTTCAGCAAAGCTAGGCTAGAAATATCCTCATTCTAAGAAAACCAGCTGTTTAGTGTTACGGCAATATCTGCACAAACACACAACCCCTAATCAAATCAGTGTGGTGTTGGGCAAAAATCTGCTTAAAATTCCCCATTTCCCCACCGTCTCAAAATGCCAGGCTTGTCGCTTATGAATTGAATCTGCATTTGCACAAAAAACAAACAAAACYAAAAAAAARGAAAGAAAAAAGGGCACTCAACAGAAGCCGGAAAAATAAAATGTCTTTTTGGGAAGATGTCTCACTCCCACGCTCTCTGTAAATCATAAAGACTCCTCTTATCTTCTGATAGCTAAAACATGCAAGCATCGCAGGCACTTGGCGAGCACACATAATTCCCATCCATTACTCCAAGAAATACTTCCGCCTGTGTAAATCGAGGGCAGCTGACAAGACACAGACAGGCCTTGGCACAATGTGCTTATTTTATGTCCCACATCTGGATAAMAAGAACACCTGCACCGGGTGACCCTGCTGGAGAATGACGCTACACGATGGATTTCCAGTAAATTAAAGCAGGATTTGTTTAAGATGGGGATGATGATGKTTTTTTTTGTTTTGTTTTTTTCCCCCGAGGTTACAGCTGAAACTCTGTCAACAGTTTAAGCATCTGTGCCCGGCAGAGCAGGGGTTTGTTTCAGGTCATCCGGATGTGGTGACGTGTGGACTGAAGGTACAAAATCCTTTTCATCGACATTGGTTTTCTTGCAGTTTTTTATGTTGTTGGTTCAATATGTACATTTTATATCAAAGCTGTGCAACAACAAACAGGATAAAAACAATTTAAAAGGGGACATGTCATGCAAAATCCACTTTTTTAGCCGTTAAATGCATTTTGTTGTGTAGTTGGAGTCTTGAGTGCAGAAAAGTTGAATTTTATTATTTTTTCATGTTTTTTCTTTATATATA
>NW_013952558.1:698414-699334 GCF_001266775.1 Austrofundulus limnaeus | reverse complement strand
TCCAATCCATGTTCAAGTGATTGTTTTTGCACCTTTCACACATTTTCATAGCCCAAKTTACAGCACACTGAACTCCTGGGAAACCCCTCCCTCTGTGTATACATCACTGCACAAACTCTCGCTGGATTCTACTCCACAATTTAATTATCACAATTTTTTGACTCCAATACACAACGTTATTTGTCCACAAATCTGTCCTGGTCAAAGCTCCACAGTTTTGGGCAGATTGTGCCATCTGTCTTTCTAAATGTCTGTTTCTGGGTAGTAGGTAGTTTTGTTTTTTTTTTTCTTTTTTGGGGGGGAAGCGAGTAAAATGCATCGTCCGAGCACTTTCAGCATAAACAAACCATGAACTTCTGAATGTACATCTGACCAATCAGGCAGTTAGTGCTCATGTGGAGGGGGGTGAAAAGTTGTCCCGGTGGGTTGTGACAAGAAGAGTCGTCGAAGTTGTGTGATGAATTAACAATTTTCATCATGGAACTGCAAAGAGAGAYGATTTCCACAGTTCGGAGGAAGTACCCTAAGGCTGGATGGACATCTTCACTTGTTGACATCTCTTAAGTAATTTTTGAATAAAACGTTTCTGCGCTGCTATATAGTCCTAAACACCTCTATCAAACTAGAATGGACCAGTGTAGAARCTGGAGGGGGCCGGGGTGTGAAGCGTTTTGCTTGGATTTAAAGAGACAGCCTCAAAACAAGTCGATCTGAGACGAACTTCAAAAAAAAAAAGAGGTGAAAGAGGGGCTTGTGGAGTTACACCATAGAGTTCAGACCAAAGCATTGCAGTTCCACTTTATATCAGGGTTCCTACAGTTTAAGGAAATTTAAATTTAAGACTTTTTAATGCCAAGTGAAATCAAATTTAAGACCAATTTCACAATAAACACAAATGACATAATAATAATAATAATAAT
>NW_013952558.1:694701-697767 GCF_001266775.1 Austrofundulus limnaeus | reverse complement strand
TTTAAGGAAATTTAAATTTAAGACTTTTTAATGCCAAGTGAAATCAAATTTAAGACCAATTTCACAATAAACACAAAGGACAAAAAAATAAAAAAATAAAAACTGGCAGAAACTCACGAATCAAATTATTTTTGGTTGAAGTATTGAAATATTCCTAATAAACCAATTGTTTTTAACCATATCAAACTGATTTTTTGTCAAATATAGCGGAAACCTTCTTAGCAGTCAGTTTTAAATTTAATTTAATTCCTGGAAATCCTCTAACGACCCAAAATGTGGAGTTTTAGGACCCACAGTGAGGTCTTAACCCCAATTTACTGTAGATGAAACCTTAAAGTGTCTGTGACATCAACTTTTTTGTAAAAATATGAATGCATTTTTGGAAAGACAACATTATTAACATATGAAAGAAATTTCACGTTGCTCAGATGGATGGTTGTTGAGATATTTGCATGTGAAATAACAGGAAGTGATGTCAAAAGGGAATGTTTAAATGTGAATATTTCAAAAATAAATAAATGTTACCAATTATTTTAATTTCTGATAAGAATTACAGTCATCCTACTTACAATGTGTTACATTTTTTAAACTTCTGAAGACTGATTTAAGACCTTTTAAGGCTAATAAAGGCCTTATTTTTGGATTGATGAATTCAAGGCCTTTTAAGACCTTTAGGATCCGCGGGAACCCTTATTTAGACCCCAACTGAAGGATTTAAATGTGAAAAAGGATTTTTTACATTAACAAAATATTTAAGCATCTCAATCTACTGTTCATCGGTACCTTTGACTCAACATCCTGAAACYGTGATTTAAATGGAACAGATGTGTCCAGTAATACTCCACTGGAAACCAATGTCTATGAAAGTGAAAAATGTTTAAGGGGGTGGGGGCTCGTACATTATGTGGCACGAATAGTCACAACAATAAAAGTTTCCAACCAGACGGTTTCAGTTGGTGTGACATGTCTTCCAGGTGGGGTGACCCTTCGCTTCCTGTTCCACTGCAGAAAAACACAGCTGACATGTGTAATTAGCAGCCACTGCCAGTAAATCATCTCCACTCCAGCAAACACGTGTCCCGTGTGTTAAATTTAGCACATCTACACAGGCTCATAGGCAGTCTGAAGTTTAACCTTTTATAGAGCCTCTGCCTGTGAGACCATCAGATTAATCTTTGGGAGCACTCTGAAGTCCTAACATTTTACCGACAACTAAAAAYAATAGTCTTTAAGTGAGAGTAATTGTCAAGGTTTGTGTAAACCACACTAGTTGGAAGGAAATGGTTGGTTTAAACTTTTATCAGRGATGGAAAACAGGAGGCCAGTGACTCATTGAGGGTGTTGGAATTATTTATTTGACTTGAAATGTCTGATTGCACATCTAAACCCAGTGACTAACTATCAACTTGGCCCTCAGCCCTCCCCACACAGCTCTGCTCCTGATTAGCTTCAACATCGCTGCATTTTGCTGATAAGTCGGAGGAAAGAAATCTTAAMAGCATCAAGTGTAAGAAAAGATTACGAATACAAGAACCAAAATTGTTGATTGTTTTCTTCCAAATACTCCTTTCAGTCCAAGAACCTCCACAAAARCTACTTTTTCTTTAACATCTTTGTCTTACCTAATTTGTTTATTTCACAAACACATTGATCAGAGAAGTTAAAAGCACATTAAATTGAAATATATAATCTCACTGTGTTCAATCAATCCATAACCCCTGAACAACCCGCAAAGCCCCGGGCTGACAACCAGTCTTTATTCTGTTCAAAATCAGACTTGTTTGAGAAAAAACACGAACAAGACTGCCCCCTGGTGGCTGAAAGAAAGACCAGTACATGCTGCTAGCCACAAACAATAAAACAGTAAGGCATTCATTTAAACATTACACACTTCATAATTATAGAAAGCACTTGACAGTTCACCACGAACAACTCGAGTGTTGCACAGACTTCTCAGCATTCACTGATTTTACACCAAAAGGGGGCAACAGACGTCTTATTGTCCGAACGTTGTGGCAACATGTGGGTAAAAATGTGATCTTTGATTTTCTTTTCTGATTAAAAATAATAATAATAATAACAGACACAGAAATAAACAAACAAAAAAGAAAATATCCCAGTGTTCTGTGAGCTTAGTAGATGAAGAGCACTCGGGTGCGGGGCAAAGTGGATAAGGTGTCGGCCATCTTCCGAATTCTGGCATAATTGACGAATCCTCGGACAAAGAGCAAAAAGCCTTAAAAAAAGAGAGAACGGGGTAACATGACATATATTTGAAGATAGTGGGGGGGAACATCCTAAACCTGAACTTTTTTTTACAATCCCATCTTCTACCTGCATTAAAAATTAAAAATGCCAGATTTTACTACAAAAATCTACTTTAAGGGCAGATTCGTATCAATAAAGTACATGAAAAATGCAAGTTTAAGTACGGTAGTTTTATACTGAGCAAAGAATTACCTGTGAAATATTAAAATATCAGCCTTGTGAATTTAACAAACACAAAGGCAACCTTTATGAAGGTTCTGTTTAAAGCGAACAATTCACTTTCTTGTAGATAAAAAAATACTTGAACATTAAAAACCACAGGACTGATAATAAAAAAATAAGCAAACAAAATCAACAGAATCTAAGTGAAAACTAGAATTTTGTGGAATTTTGACATCTCCACGTTTCACTGAAAGCTGAACTGCATCCCAATCGAGACAGAGCAAACAATTTAGACAAAAGTAAAGATTTGCTACTCACCCAACACCAGGAACACCCACCACAGCCAGTACTGTCCGTCAAAGTAACCCGGGAAATACGTGGAGAACTAAAAACCAAACACAGCACCAAAAATGACCGGTTAGAAACCACAAACGATTATTTCTATAATCAATTAATCACCGATTATTTTTTCGATTAGTCGACTAATCAGATCATACGTTAATTGAATATAAAACATAGAGTTTATCATGCCAGAATGCAGCTGCTATTATGTGACCATCTTTTAGCTATATGCTAACTAAAAATAACTGCTGTGGAAGGTAAGTTCTGCTCTGCAGATATTACACAGGTTTCTCT
>NW_013952558.1:693314-694691 GCF_001266775.1 Austrofundulus limnaeus | reverse complement strand
GAAAGGCAGACGTGGCAGTGGAAGGTGTCAAAGCAGTTTGGAGAGAAAAACAAAGTAAAGAACAAAAAAAACGATTAATTGATGTGGGACTCTGGGGTTTGCGTCTCGTACCCTGACAATGAGGATCCATTTGATGAGGGAGAGTCCGAAGCCTGAAATCGCCCCGTAGCGTCCGGCTGCCGAGGTGGTCAGACAGAACGACAAGAAGAAACCGATCCAGTTGAACAGGAACGCCACTGGGAAGGGAGAGATTGAGGCCGAGGAGAATGAGCTCTAGTTTTGATCTTAGGGTGACAAACAGTAAAAACGAGATTCGTGTGAGAGCGGAGGAAGGAGAGAGCGACTGACTGAAGAACGTGAGCATGAAGATGCCGTCGTTTCCTATCCTCAGCTGGTCTGCATCTTCAAAATCATCTCTGCTCACAAAATCCTCATCCTGTGAAGCAAGAAACAAGAACACACACAAAAAAGTTCAACCCCCTCAAATTATTTCATCTCAGCAAAGCTGGGCCATGACAGAGCTTCCCAAAGGTTTGCTACTACGGACAGACAAATGGAAACATCACAACACAGCAYGGCTATTTAATCACAATCGTTATTATTACTACACCCAAAAAGTGTGAACCTGAAGAGCTTGTTAAAACGACAACTCGGGATTAACTAACACTACACAAACAAACAGGAAGGGTGGGATGCAGTTGTATTTTCACACACCAAACTGGGACTAAAATACACTTCCTCTCATCACACACTCCTCCGAGTTACCTCCAGTGAACTGCGAATAATATCATCAAAAGTGTCCAGGTGTTCCCTGTGCTGAGGCTGCTGCTGARAGCAAAGCAGTGTGTGGCAGAGAAACACAACACGACCAATCAAACAACAATTAAAGGCCAAACTAGACTATAAAGCMCAGCATTAAAGAAAGTTCTCTTCCAAATGCAAAACCTTTATTGTAAGAGGTTTGGACGATGCAGACATTATGCATATATATATTTTTTTCTTTTTATATTTTTCTTTTTATTGTATATTGTACATAAAATTATTTGTTTTTTGTTTTGCATTTATTTTATTTATTTATGTTTTGCTGACAACTGTGACCTTAGTGTCTACCTTTCGTTCCTCATGTAGAACTCATTTGGAATGAAAATCCTTGAATTCTTGATTTAACCTCATTATTCTGCACAAAATTTCACTGACTCAAATATGTTTGGAGCATTTTTTAGGTCCTGTTTTACAGTATATTCAAAAAATCATGTCTAAGCATCAATTTTGTTTTCTAAATAAAAACACTAAAAACTAATTAATAACTCAAGTAATTTATTTTATTAATATGCATTAGAAATGTATATTAAATTTAAGATTAATCGTGATTAATTC
>NW_013952558.1:685545-689706 GCF_001266775.1 Austrofundulus limnaeus | reverse complement strand
ATATATATATATATAAGTCCCTTTCTGTTTGATAGGCGTAGCAGAGTTCTGAACAAATGTCAATAAGCTGGTTATAGTTGAATTGGCCAAAACAAAAAAAAAAAAAGTGTTGATGGAGGTCTGACAAAATTTAAAAAAAAAAAACAACACAAAAAAATGGTGCATTTATACACCAGAGAGACAAAAAAGTTAGACATCAACTCCAGTAGGGTTGGGCAATATTGACATAAAAATTTAACCAATAATGATTAATGTGACCATTAATGGTGTTTGCACGTAGCTGACGTTGTGGTTTGCATTCTCCGGCTTTCCTCGTAATCCGGTTTATGTCGGTGTTTCAGGTGATTAAACAAGTTTGTAGGATTAGGGTTAGCATTAGCTGCTCCCCGYTGCCTTCCACCACTGATGGTGATAGTGTGTCGCACACAAACACAYCCGATGGCACTAATTTTTATATTAATTGTTGACAGTTTTACTGAAGATAATTTCACAATGACACCAACTGAAAAAGGCATCATGGTTATAAATTAAAAACATAATCGCATTTCATAATATCAGCTAATAATTATGACTAGTAACACAGTGTTTTTTCAAAGTGGGGGGCGTGGCCAAGATGGGCCTCAGAAAGCTGGAGGGAAGATGAGAAAAAAATGCAAAAATAAAATTTAATCTAATAAATGTTTTTAATCATTACCATAAAATCACATGTTGTTCTATCATTGGTTTGAAACGTATGTTTTTAATAATACAAGAAAATGTTATTTATATTGAAATGTTTTTTGTTCTTTTTGTCAATATGTTGAAAAGTTGGCTTTTCAGTGGGAATATAAAACTGTTTTAAAAATGTTTGTTAATAAAATTCTTATGTTACACAAATAATTTTTAAATACTGAATAAAAGTGTGAGTCCTTCTAAAATTGGTGTTTCTATTTTTGTAGAATGGTTTGTGGGTTTGCAAGCGGGGTCCCCGGCCAGAAGGGGGGGTCATGGCATTGGAAATTTTGGGAACCCCTGTTCTAACTTACAGACTAAATAGTTTACATATGTGTCCTTAAATTAAACCTATTACTTCCTTTTTGTTTTCAATAATGGATATTTTAGGTATAATAATCATTTAACTGCTTTTTTATTGTTATGTTTCTGTCACGTGACTGTTCCTTCTTCTTCACAGAGCTCAGAGAGATTTCCTGTTTACACGATTAAATGAGAGGTGAGAAACAGTGGGTTCCAGTGATCGCATGACATGAGCGTTATTTTAGAGACAGAGGTCCCCAAAATACAGAGGTACGAGTCGCTAACCACAGCTGTATACACTGCATTAACGTTTTTAATACCCTCCTTTCTTTTACAATAGAAGTCACTTTATTCGTTTTTTATATTATTCATTGTTAAATTTTTTTCCTTAAATCATTTCTGCTTTGATTTTTTTTTCCTTTCTTTAAGCTATATCTGAGCCACAGCTGGATTCTGTATATTATGTTACAAACTACCTTTGTTATTGAACTTTCAACACTTTGTATTCTAATGTCCATGAGACAACTTATCAGCGAAAAGTTAGCAAATAGAAAAAAATCAATTAATGTCTTCTATTAAATGCATTATGTTTTATTTTATTATGTTTTATTTGTTAGCACAATATTGCAAACAAACAATCCAGACCTCCTGTTGGCTGTTGTTAACTCTGGATCATTACTTTTGGTCAATTTGCGCCAAAATACTCCTCTGTTYCCTTTAGTCTCAATAAACACTCTGGTTCTTGTAAAGCTGCTTTTGTTCAAACCACAGATGCAATCAGTTGTACAAAGAAATTAAAAAAAAAAAACATTTTGCAATGCGGGGCACTGAACACTTCCTGCCTTGCAAACAACTCCGGATGCATTTTAGAGCACAGCGTTTGTTTGTGCGAGGCGGTGATTATGAGGAGGAAAAAAAAAAGTGAGATACTTACTCTTCCTGTTACCAGAGAAGCTGAAGTCTCGGCCTTTGTTCTTTCTGCTTCATCGTAGGAAGGGAGCGTAGTTGCTACGTTGTAGGATGGAGGCTTGGGGAAAACCCCGTCTTCCTTGTAGTCCAAGTAGGCTGAACAACAACAAAAGAGAAATTCATACACAGAAAGCAATTTGATATACAGTTTATGTGTATACCAGTAAACAGATGACAAGGAACTACAAAGACTTTCAAAACTGCTGTTCAGATATTCACAATAATCTCTGGGTAGCTTCATCTCTAATTACAACAAGCAGTAACTCAGCATAAACAGTAAAAGACCAAAGTTTATATTTTTGTTCCATTTTTTTTCAAGCTACCAAGACAAAGAAAAGATCCAACGCAGCCATTCAGTTTTACTGAAAAAGCATTTATTCTTGATTTTTGAACGCCACGTTTCAGCAGGYTTTAGATGCAAAATGCTGCAAATTCCTCAAAAGAAACACTTGGATAAGTTCGGATTTTACCAGCACTGTCGGCTGCCACGCTGCTGTATGGAGGCGGAGCATCGGCTGCAACCTGTGGACCCTCTTCTGGCTCCTCCTCGTTGGGCAGCTGCAGGTGGGAGATACAACAGGATGGTTTGTGCAAACTCATCTATTAGTGATGCTCGATATTGCCAATTTTCTTTCCGATACTGATACCGAGTAAAATTTGCCTGGTATCGGCAATACCGATTCAATTCCAGATACTTTGTGATAACACACATAATGTGTCTGGTAAATCTTAAAAAGTTAAAAATTTCAAATAACCGCTTTATGACATAGTAATATATATTTATTGATTTAAAAGTCTTTCTAACCCTAAGCCTATATTTGTTTAGCACAATTTAAAATTCTTATTCTAAAAAGAAATATTATAATTTTTGAATAGTGAATAAAAGTGTGAAAAAAATTCTAAGTATATTTTGTAGCATTGTTTCTGGGTTTTGCAAGAAGGTCCCTGGCCCGAGTTAATGCTGTTTGGGGGGACATGGCATTAAAAAGTTTTGGAACCCCTCATCTAGAATTTAATTACAGTTAGACAAAGCAGATTTTATGTTAAAATGACCTGCCATACATTCAGACTGAGTGACTGAGCGCATGCCACTGTGCTTATGCATTACGCAAGTGGAAGAAAAAGTAGTTCCATCCAATCACATAAGATTTAAACAAGATTTCCACAGCTTAATTATTTTCCACTATTTTCCTGTTAATTATATACATTATGTGAAATAACTGAAATATTAAAGTATCGATATTTTGATTTTAGTATTGATTAAATAGCATAAAGTTCTGGTACCGTTAGTATCAATATTTCAGTATCGATCTGCACATCACTATCATCTATACATGCCAGACCCTGAGGCACAGGTCTGCTGCTGTGAAAATGTTTTAGTTAAAAATCTCCATATTTGTTTTGACCTTGGTGATTTTAAAGGAGACATATGCTTTTAAATCATTCAGTTGGGGTATACATAAAGTGGAAATCCAATGCTTGAATTTCTCATTATTGGGTTTTATTTGATTATTCATTTAATTAAAAAAAAAATTCACATACAACAAAAAAAAAATACAAATCAAATTAAATGAAAGGTAGCAGAAAGAAGATAAATCCTATAATTGAAAATACATAAACCCCTCTTTCACCCCTTTTCTCACCTGTGTCTCACATCAACTCGTTTTGACACTGTGTCTTTAAATCCATATTGTTTAGTGAGTCCAGACCTTAGTCGGAAATTGTGTCGCAAATTCTGTGATGTTCAGAAAATGAAAACAGAGAAAACTGAATAGGTTGAAAAATATGACCCATAACGTACAGCGGGTAAAATAAGTACTGAACACGTCACCATTTTTTCTCAGTAAATATATTACTAGAGGTGCTAATGACATGAAATTTTCACCAGATGTTGGTAACAACCCAAGTGATCCATACATACAAAGAAATCAAACCATAAATGTCCAGAAATGAAGTTATTTGTAATAATGTGGAATGGCACAGGGAAAAAGTATGGAGCTTCAGATTTCTTTTGTTGTTTAACTCTGATTAAGCTCTATCCATCAGGCCCATCAATCAGTCGGACCCCCAATTTATCTGAAAAAGGGGTATCTGGACATACAAAAATGGTTATAGCTCAAAAACTAGGAGCTTGAGATTTCTTTTGTTGTTTAGCTCTGATTAAGCTCTGTCCATCAG
>NW_013952558.1:679969-684903 GCF_001266775.1 Austrofundulus limnaeus | reverse complement strand
AACAAAAGAAATCTCAAGCTCCTAGTTTTTGAGCTATAACCATTTTTGTATGTCCAGATACCCCTTTTTCAGATAAATTGGGGGTCCGACTGATTGATGGGCCTGATGGATAGAGCTTAATCAGAGTTAAACAACAAAAGAAATCTGAAGCTCCATACTTTTTCCCTGTGCCATTCCACATTATTACAAATAACTTCATTTCTGGACATTTATGGTTTGATTTCTTTGTATGTATGGATCACTTGGGTTGTTACCAACATCTGGTGAAAATTTCATGTCATTAGCACCTCTAGTGATATATTTACTGAGAAAAATGTTGACGTGTTCAATACTTATTTTACCTGCTGTATATAAAAGGTATCTAAWAGAGGTTAAACCAAACTTTTCTGCACTCCTAGATACTCTAAGTACACAACTAAATGTATTTAACAGCTAAAACATGGATTTTATTTATGTCTCCTTTAAGATTGGACGTCTTCTCTTCCGAGGTGTTGAGGGTCTTTTTAGCTGTCTGTCTCTCCCCAGAATAATTAAATGCACTGGTTCATTCCTTAAATCTACTTACAATATTGTAATAACTACAAATGGCAAGAATTACAGGRTCACACTGAAAGGATGATGTGACATTATTACTAAAGCACATGGCTGCATGGCAATGTTTTCATCTTGAAAATGAAAAAAAAAACAAAGGGACTGTTGTTTAGTCTTGAATACAAAAATGACACTTCAGGGTTTTGAGGCGTTTTGCAGAACAGCTAATGTGTGTAAAGATGAATCACATTAGCAGACAGGTCTGTCCTGGTAGCACACTGCCAATCAGGTCAACAGGGGGATTTCAGCTGCTAATCTGCCAGCTGGAGGACTAGTGAACACAGCTGAAGCTCATCTGTGAAATCCAAACTACACCATAACACACACAGTCGAGATTAGTTTCACCGTGAGTTGACATGAGCTTACAACCTTCAGTGATTCAACATTTAACCACCCACAAATAATAAACAGACCACCAACTTAAGGGTTGGTAGACCCTAAATATCAACTTACATTACAAAAAAAGAGAGATAATGTGTGTTAGCCTGTTAGCTGCTATTTTAGTCGATGACAAGACTCATCAAAGCAAAACCGACATCTTTCTATAATATATTTCTTCCTAAAAATCCATGTAGCATCCGTGTTGAATGAAATGAAACATTACACACATATGAGTGACAATAATCCAAAGCTAACACAGCAGACAGCTAATAATGAGAACTGCTCAAATGATAACGTGGGTTCATTTCCCCCTGCATACCTGCTGATATCTAGCGTTTGTTTCCGCCATTCCGCTTCACGGTGTGGGATATCAACGACGGAAAAATACACACCACTAATACACTCGACTTAGACAAAATTATATAACGCTATAAAATAAAATCTCGATCCTCAGTCACAACGAGCAAGTGTTTTCTTTTGATGACAGAGATTTAAAATGGTCAATTTTCAACAGTGATCTACAAGTATACAAACTTCCGGTTAGTGTTGGAAAATCCACATTGTGGACTTTTGGGTTTTATTGTTGGAAAAACGTGTTTTTTTAATAAATTTTAAAAATGAGGGACCTAGCCTACTTGTGTACTCTGTTAATATTTAATCTTCAATAACCACTACTATATTTTGTTCCCAACAAAAGTAAATTGCTTTTATTTTGAAATTACAGTACCATAATTTCCGCTTATTTTTGCTAGCTTAGCTTCAAGTGATTGACGTCATCGCCCACAACAAATCCTTTGCTGYCCCCTTTTGGTAAAAACGTGAAACAACAGCTAATTATTGGTAAAATGGATCATTGGTGTAAAATTAAACGTCAAGCTGGTATTTATCCCCAAATCCTGGACGGATTAACTGATTTTTTTAAGTTATATCTTTTCATTGTTATAGTTTTAATATGTGTTTGAACATCTTTAAAGTGTTGTCATTTCCATCCTGGCCAAACACTTCTGAAAAATGATAGTAAAATGTATTTAATGCAACTGTTTTAATTGCATGTGTCTTTATTCTAAAAAAAGGAACAGATGAAAATAGCTTTTAAAAATACCCATCTTTCCTCATTGATATTGCTTTTCTAAAGGAGTGACTCATTCACATCAATGACTCTTTTGCACACTCAAAGTAAGGCGAACATCACACACAAAGGCAGATGGGTCTTGAGGAGTTTTATTGTATCTTTAAAATAAAAAGACAAAAACAATACCCGTGACACTTTGTAAGCTCAAGTGTTAGAGAGGTTATGTCTCAAACTGACTCCCAGTCAAGTCAGTGAGGATGCTGGTACCTGAGGAGCACAGGGTAGGTGGTGCCTATGTGCTTTTGGTTGTAGTGGTGACAAACAATCTCCACATCATACAAACTGAACTGGACTCTGACGCGCTCGTTGGGCGAGCTGAGGAAACAGAGAGTGTACAGGGCGAACTCAAACTCAGGACTGACGCCGATGAAGATGCTCCCCTTGGGCTTGATGCCGTTCTTCCAGCTGAACTGTAGAGCCAGGATGTGTTTGTTCTCRTCAGGCTGAGGCGAGGAGGAGGAGGAGGAGAGAAAAAGTAGAGCAGTGAGGAGAAACTAGCCTTTATTACTTACTTTATTATCAAACTAGCTGTTTGATAATAAAGGCACATTTTCAACAGCATGGGAAGGTGCAGGGGAAACACTCACAGAAGCTGATTATGCAAAAACAACGACGATGACTTGAATTTTAAACATTTAAAAATGATTTTAACTCCTCATTTTGGTGGCTATAAAGCAGGGCTGTCCAAACATTTTGTCACATGGACCAAAATCATAAAGTCAGAAGGACTTGCGGGCCAAAAATATGTTTCCTTTACCTGCTCAGCAATAAACTAAGCGTTGAATACTTTAATTAAAACAAATAAAGTAGTCAGATTCATTGCTAGAAATGGATGCATGAACTAATCTAGATCCAGAACGTCTCTCTTTTGTTGAAAATGCTTTCCGCATTCAGGCAAATTTAATAAATTAATTTAAAGCAGATCGGAGTGCAGCAAAATCAGATTTTGAGTAGAAGTCACTGTGGAAAAAGCTAAGAGCCTGGTTATTTAAAAGACAAATATTTGGAATTGTTGCCAACATTTTTTTATGTAAGATTTTACTTTGTGATAAATTTGCCCTAATGATAAATATAAAGTCTCCATTTAAATCAAACACCTGTGCTGGGGGGACAAATTTGTAAACAAGTTAGTATAATTTTGGAACTGAAGTCAGGGGCCACACAAAATCAGTTCAGGGGTCACGAATGGCCCCCGGGCCACACTTTGGACATCCCTGTTATAAAGCCAAAAACCTCCTGAACAGAACACAGTACCTGAGGTGAGTTTGCTTTTGCAGTGTAGCCTTTATAATCAATGTGCCCCAGTTTTTCTTGTAAGTACAACTGGATCCAGTTGTGAAAGCCGATGACAGTCCGACCGCCTCTTGTCTCCCCGACAAATACATGCTCAAACCCTGAAGAGTCTGGCCTGAAGGCAAAAACAACTCATTCTTTACGTTTCTGTCATGCAGAGCCAGCAGAAGTGATTTTTAGATGTTTTTAACAGCTGCCACCCACCTGCTGGAGCCTCTCCTTGCATAGAGCTCAAACCAGATCCTGTACAGCTGCTCCTTGAAAGCTGTGTCATCTTCAGGAGAGAGACGCTTCTCCACCAGGTATTTATGGGCGATCTGAAAACAGTCGAAACAAACTATTAAGCGTTGCCATTTTATTTTATTAATCTCAGTTGAAACTACACTTTTGTAAAATAAAAGAAAAAGAACTCTCCAACCTTCATAGTGGAGGTCTGAACGATGGAGTCCAGGAACTTGTGGTTCTCTGCCACCTCCTCAGGAGTCACGATCTCTGGCTCACCGGTGTCACTTTCATAGTTATCCAGAAGGGAGATAAAAGCTAAGGAGATGAAAATATATGCAATAAGTATTGAGATTATTAAAAAGAAATAATACTCATAAAATGAAGAGAAATATTATGTTTGTTTAAATGTAGCTCTCAGTCATTTCAAGACTTTAAAATAAAAGCTGTTTTTGTTTGGTGTTTAAAAAACTGCTACCAGCCTGTTGCACCTGTTACAGCTGCAGCCACTTCTCTCATCAGCATTTGGGTCTGGTTTTCCCTGTGCTTCTTTGTGTCTCCTTGTGTTGCTTCCAATTTTATTAGTTATGATGTCACGACGGCCTTTTGTTTTTACAAAAGTAAACCTTAAAAAATGAAAGCTACAGAACACAGAACCTACTACACTAATTTATCCCAATATACCTGTGATAGATGCAGCAGATCCSCCGCCACTATTTTGTTTTGGTCATGCCCCAAACTTATAAACTTCTGGAATAAAATATTTGATACTCTTTACAGGGCGTACCACCTGGAGGCTGACCCCAACTCACTCTCTGCCCTTTTGACCTCTAAATCTCACGGTGGAGGCCAAACATCCTACTGCACTCAACAAAATCTGCTCCTGTCCTGTCACCAATGGGTCAAACAGGCCCTGCATAACTTAAAATTTGACAGGCTGAGGTTCTCTTTGAAAGGGCATTAATTTTTTGATTTTTTTAATAATACCTGAAACCCCCTATTGCCCGTTTTTGATTCATTACATCATAAGAACCCGATACTTAAGATTCATTAGCATAGAACAGTATTTCCCAAAGTGGGGTCCTGAAACATCAAGGTGGGGTCCTGAAAAGATTTTCTGACTTAGTTACATTTTTGCCTTAGTTGTTACAAATGAGTGAGGTTAGTTTATTTAAAATGGATAAATGTAGTATAAAAATATTGTTACTATGCCCATGTTTTGTTGACCTGATACAAATGTTTATCATCCAAAAATAGTTGGGGCACAGGTCTCTGCTACTGTTATTTTGTGGGTCAAAAACTGAAAAGTTTGGGA
>NW_013952558.1:673683-679589 GCF_001266775.1 Austrofundulus limnaeus | reverse complement strand
GCATATTATAGATGTGCAATAAAATTATTAATAAAAAAAAGTTTTTAAAGCTCCTTGAGTCAGTCTGCATTTTTAGGCCCAGCCTCTGTTCAGCCATGATGTCAGGCTGAGGTCTCCTAACAAAACAGAAAAAAACTTCTAGCTTTGCTTTTATCCTTTTTGTTCATTGTTTCATTGTGTTTGTATGAAGATTGTATGATTTTATTCAGTATTTATGTCAATAACGTGTTCACTGATTCATACTGTAGCTTCTATTTTGGGACAACAAATGCTTAATTAAGAGGGTGTGTTTAACTTTAAAGTGAAATCTGATCTAATACCAGGTGTTACATAAGTCCCATCTGAAAACAGAGCAAATGTTGGCAGAAAACAGTCAGGACAATGAGTTTCAGTCAACTGTTCTGTGGTTACACAACATAAAGCTGCTCCGGCTCGTCAYGAGGAGATTAGATGGAGGAGCTTTACTCTGACAGGAAGTGACACGTGGAATGTGTGAACCAATCATGTTTGAACCTAACAGAGCAGATGTTCAGGAATATGTGACATGCACGCCCTGCATGAATAAATGTTATAAAAGACTGGATGTGCAGAAATCTCCTGCTACTTATGAGTCTGCTGACAGTTTCCCACACCCCCAGCCTCTCACCTAAAAATGTCTCCTTTTTGAAAATGTTCTCATCAACAAACGTAAACAGAGGAAATCCTGCCGCGTCACTGTCGCTGACGCCCATGCTGTCCCCAGCTTTGCCCTGCAGCGACAAAAACAGTCACATTTTAGGGCTTTACTCCTAAATGCTCAAAATAAAAATAAAGCATCATTGCTTTAGGATAACTAAACCTATTCTCAGGTCAGAATCCAGCTACTTTACATGGCTTTTTTTTACAGACAGGTCATAAGGTTGCTTTTTTGACAGTAAAGTGGGGGTGGGATGGGGGGGACCACCTGCAGAGAGATCCTGTAGTCTTTTCCGGGCGTGAGTCGGTTGACGTCGTTGTCCCAAAGCTTCTGCACCACAGTCGACAGCTCTCTGTCATTCAGCCCGTCATTGTCGACCATCATACGACTCCTCCTGGTGTTCTCGGCCCCTCGTGGCTGTGGGTGAGTCGGCTCTCAGCCTCTTTTCTGAGCAGAAGAGTCATTATTGGGACCTCTGCTCGATGCCAGGTGATTGGCTCTTACCTTTTGAATTTTTTATGTTTATTGCACTACTTTTTTTAGACTTGCAAAGCAACAGAAAGACAATATGAGGCTCTTTGGAAGCATTTTTTGCATTTTAATTAACATTTTAAAATTTTTACTCTGTAAAGCATTGTCATATCAAACAACAAACATTATAAAATTATTTAGTGATATTTCAGATTGGTTGCTTATAAGATTTTGTTGCTTATGGGCTCATAAAAATGTATTGCCTTTGAATATTCAATCTGTGTTAAGAGGCAAAGTTGTTATAATTTGAAAGGATTTAAAATGTTTATAAAACCTAAAACTAGAATAAACTTGAAGGGTAGATGTACCTCAGTTCAAGGAATAAGATTGTGAAATAACTTGAACAGCGATTATAAAAATGCTGACTCGATTAATTTATTTGGTAAAATGACAAAAGCAAAATTGTTGAAAATATATGAAGCTGATGTTTGAGGGGTTAGTTTATTTATTTTATGCTGAAGAGGGTGTAAAATTATATATGTGCATGTGAGTATGTGTACTTGTATGTATGAATATGTGTATGTATGTGTACACGTATAAATATGCATGTATTTTAATTTTTGTTATATTTTTTGTTAAATAAGGGCAGATATTTTAAGATTTTTTTTCTTCTGCTTCCTTTCATTTTATGAGATTTTTTTGTATTGAAATTTTTGTTTTTAATTGAAAATGAATAAACTGTTAAGCTAAAACTAAAAAATAAGCAGACATTGGCTGTGGTAGTGTAAAACTATCTCAATGAAAACTGATTACTGAGAAGTTAAAATGTGGACTCTGACAGTTTTATGTGAAACATTTGGTCATCTGTGCATTTTAGTTTATCTATACTTTACTCATGTAAGCGCTAATGTGTGCACATCATCTATCATCTTATAACATCTTTATGGGAATTTCAACCATGTGCAATATTTTTCACATAATCATACTCTTCATATTTTTCTTTCTATATTTATATTTGCTTAAATTTATTTATATACGTAAGTGTTTATTACATTTTCCTCCAGAGTTTTTACATTTTATCTTTTATTCTAATTATCATACTTGAACGGTTGCAGCTGTAACTGGACATGGGTTTTTACGATGTAAAARCAAGTGTGCATTGCCATGTAGCATGTCATTGCCCGCAGCATTGGACTTTGACCAATTTCAAATATGTTTCTATACCAGCTTGTTCCTGTCACGTCAACAGGTGTTTGTAATTAAGGTAATTGAGTGACAATATGAAGTTGGAAGAGAGTGGTTGTTAAAGTTGCATTAGCTGGGTTTTGAACCCTGATCTCTCACATGAAAGTCCATGACATAGATCATTAGACCAATGGAGCTGTGGCAGAAGGTGGTGGAAGAAGGTGGTGGCAGGGGTTGGTTTGTATGTGTGCAGAAAGAGGCCACATTGCCAATACAATTGTTGACACAGAACTGCATAATATTACAACAACAGAGTAATCTTAGGACAGTATTTTAATAAAACATCAAAATACAATCATATTAGTATTGTAATCACTGAACTACTGAGTTTAAATATTATTAAAATTATGGTTCAGTACTGAGTATATGCAGCAAGGGGCAATATTGGACCAATACAAAGCTCCATTGACTGGCATTATATGATTTTAAACATTAATATTTCAAAAAGTATAAGTTGTACAGRCACCAAAAGGCAYAGCCATCATTTGGCACAGGAGCTTTACAGATATAAATTGCAATGGCAGCTCTAGGACAAAGTATGCAGGAGGAGAAGTGTGCCAAAGTGGAGATGACTTGGATGGGAAACGAATCACAATAGTGTGCATTGCATTGGCAATGCACACTGATAACTGTAATTTTCATCAGGGATCAATAAGATATTCTGATTCTGATATTTGTTCRGATTAAATAATGGGGTTCATTCCTTGCTGTTGAAGTATAAAAGACGCAAACACGTGTCATCTGATGGTGTGGTTGGTTTGATCAGGTTTTTTTGTGAAATCACTCAGTTCAGAGGAACATTCGGTATAACACGTTCAGACTGTTCCTGTAGTAAAAACACATGCTAGAGTTTGTCCATTCAGCTCAACCTTTCAACGCAGCAAACATGGCTGACAACAAATTTATGACCCTTTCAGAACTTCATGAATGCACCGACCTTCGTCTGGTCCTGCTTCTCTGAGCCAAAGAGGAGGATGTGGTGAAGGATGAAGATGTAGTAAAGTCTTGATCCAGATGCTGGTTTCTTGTTTTTTGTTTTTTTTTTCCCCACAAGGCACAGGATGAGTGCAGTCAGTCAGTTAGTCAGTCAGCCCGGATGGAGAAAAGGACAGGAGGGGTCGCAAACAAGAGTCAGGGGACAGGATGGGACGGGAGAGAGGGGCCATTTTAAAGGGTTCTCCACAGTCAGCAACTCTGGCCAAAGGGTCGACACAATGTTGTCTCTTTTCAGTTTCAGGTTAAAACGTGAGCTCTTTGTTTTCAGCATTTCATTGTTTGGCCAACCTCTGGATCACAGGGTAATGATGKGTCACATTTCAGGTGACAAGATGCTGCTGGGAGGACAGACTTCACTTCCTTTGTTAATTTCACATACTGGTGTTCTTTATTATTATTATTTTTTGACAATCCTAAGAGAAAATATTTGTTGAGAACTTATTGAAAACATGTTCTAAGAATATACACTATTTCATCTGCATTTTGAAAGTAACACATACAGTTTAGTGGAACCAGTTAACAATTCATTTTTAGAGTGTATAACAAAAAAGTATAGTCATATAAATTATGTTTTTACCTGTAATTATACTTTATGAATAGAGGAACAATTACATTTTTTTGTTTGTTATGCTTTACAACAGAGGTGTATAGTAACAAAGTACAACACTGTTACAGTACTCAAGTAATTATTTTTAAAAGATCTTTAATTTAGTAATTTATACATAGTATTTTTTAATAACTTCTGCTTTTATTTATTTACATTCAAAACATAAAAAAATATATTTTTACTTCTTTACTTAAAACTTTAAATATGTCCAGAACTCATGAGAGGAGCTGTTTACGCACTCTAAAAATGAATTGTTGAATTTACATATTCTGCTTAAATGTAAATCAATTTACATAATTTCTTTTAAAAATGTGAAATTGCTTCATTTACTCAACTTGGTTTAGTGGAACCAGTTGACACTTGGTTAAGTAAATTCAACACTACATTTCAGAGAGTGTAAAAGTACTTTTACTTTCCAGATTATTGTGAGCAGTTTTACGACTTTTACATAGCTACTTAAGTACTTCTATTATCAGTTAACTTAATTTTTACCCAAGTCTTTTTCTGTTAATGTATTTTTATTTTTATCAATTACTTTATACAGCTCTGATTTACAAAATGTTTTATCTACATGTAAAAAAACCCTGAAGTACACTAAAATTTTGAGCTAGTCATATGGTTTTTTAATAGAAAGCATTACTGACATGTAATTAAACTATTCAGTAAAACAAACTCAATAGATTCCTACATCTCCTACTTTCATGTGGTATTTTTAACCATACAAAATAAAGTAATAACACTATATAAATGCGGAATTTTCTTGTCGATCATTGCGRCAATTGTAAACAGTGTTGCACTTTAATGAATGAAACACACAGTTCACTTCCTGGGACGTTTATTTGACGTTCTCCACAGGAGAGGTCCTGTATTACAACAAGACGTGAACAGAAAAAAGGGCCAGAGTTGATGACTAAACAAACCCACTATAGATCGTCTTCAATTTGTTCACAACAGCATCAACTCACGAAGCCGTCTTCAGCGTTGGAGCAATGAAAGCAACACGTTCAGGTAACTTTAATGAAATCCTCTGAAACCTAATGCAAAGTAAATGATTAMATGAACACAGTGGAAGGTGGTTTTTGCGCACGGATTTCTTAAAGCTTTTAGAACCTAAATTGACACGGATATTTGGCAAAAAAAAGTTGTAATAAGAGATGTCTGAATAAATGTGAGTCCATGTTTAAAGAAGTGAAGCCTTTTCTTATAACAGCCACTCTGAGCCCTTGAGCAAGGCCCTTAATTAATTAATTTCCGCATCAAGGGACAATAAAGGAAATTTAAAAAAAATCTGCCAAAAGAAAATGTCTGAACAATATGTACTTTTCATTGTGTTTGATCTTTTCCTCAACATGTTTTCATTAAGAACCTTTTTTTATGAGAACTACATAATTTTAATTGG
The DNA here is from genome assembly GCF_001266775.1 of Austrofundulus limnaeus. Taxonomy (NCBI): domain Eukaryota; kingdom Metazoa; phylum Chordata; class Actinopteri; order Cyprinodontiformes; family Rivulidae; genus Austrofundulus; species Austrofundulus limnaeus. The sequence continues at coordinate 674,195 of NW_013952558.1, read as the reverse complement.
ATACAAAAAAACATAAATTAAATAAATATCCTGTAAAGAACAGACATAATGTTATAATAACACACCRTGTGTCTTAGAGGAAAAGCAAACTGGTAGGCACTGGAAAATAAAAAGCTGGAGGCCAAAACAAATCATAAAACCCTCAGGTTTTACAGACTAGAAACAAAAAAGAGTTAGACTTTGTCGCCTAAATGATAAACAGTAATTAGACTTAAATCCAATGTTGTAAAATCATTGTATTAACTTTAACAATACACCTTAAAGGCAGAACAACAACTGCTGTTTGTCAAATTAATTTTAAAGCAGCTCAGTGCTCATTTTGTAACTGAGGACAAACAATCTGTTAATTTACTGAACGAAGTTTAGCCAATGCAAAATCTCATCAACTGATAAAAGGGTAAAAAAAACAACAACCTTGAAGATCAAATCTATAGAATACCATGAAGAAATTAATTTTCTATATGAATTCTTGGGGCTTTACAAACTACATCTCCAAATACAGTGATTATAGT
>NW_013952558.1:661207-672708 GCF_001266775.1 Austrofundulus limnaeus | reverse complement strand
GATAGATAGATAGATAGATAGATAGATAGATAGATAGATAGATAGATAGATAGATAGATAGATAGATAGATAGTTTATTGGACATCGTACGGCCAAAAAAGCTATTTAGCTACAAAGTGTTTTTAAGACCTCTAAAGATTGATTTAAGACATTTTAAGGCTAATTCTGGTCTTATTTTTGCATTGATTCAATGCCTTTTAATGCTTTTTAAGGATCTGCAGGAACCCTGAAAGGTACACCAAATTAGTTTCACATAAAGAAACGTTATGGGTAAACACTGACCCCTAGTGGTAAAGACGAAGCTTACGTTCTAGAKGGGTGGTCTACCTGTATATTTGTTCCACATCTTGGGCAGCATTTACAGTTCTCATTGAGCCAGTCCCTGCTAAAAGACTCCTCTACAGCTTTCTGGACCACCCTCTTCCCAAAGCGTTGCTCCATGAACTTCTGTCCCTCAGCTGTGGCTGACAGATACTCATCTCTTAGGTTACGCAGATCATCTGTGGAACCAGAGAAAAAAATTTATTTTTCATTATACTGTAAGGTTATTTGTTTAAATAAATAGATATTAATGCACTGTCTGTGTCATTACCTGCAGTGATTTTACAATGAGAGACGCCATGATAGCCCAGCTTGCACAGCGTGCAAAAAGCGTACTGGCAAGCTGAGCAAATGCCCATGGTTGTGTCTGGTTCCACCATCACAGCCGTGCCGCAGGACATGCGCGGACAGTACACCACATCAGCCATCAGGTCCAAACTGGACTGAAGCAGCAAACGGTCGTATCGGGCAAACAGCTCCTCATCCACCAGCTGTTTTACCTTAGGGACGAAGAGAGAGAAAAACAAGGTACGCTGTAAAAACTGTCCATCTTACCAAGTTTTAAAACCTTATATCAGCCAAAAAGTCTTTTTGATCTTGTTTTGAGACTAATTTACTAAACAAGAACTGATTGTGTAAGAATAATAATCTTGTTTTCAGAATCTGTAAGATTATTTGTCTTGTTAGTCTGAAAATTTGACTCAAATTAAGTCAAAAATTTCTGCCAATGGAGTAAGAAAGTTTTTACTTGGTAAGATTCTTAAAATACTTGATTTGACTCATTTTTTTCTTATTTCAAGAATCTTACCAAGTAAAATGTTCTTACTCCACTGGCAGAAATTTTTGACCTAATTTGAGTCAAATTTTCAGACTAACAAGACAAATAATCTTACAGATTCTGAAAACAAGATTATTATTCTTACACAATCAGTTCTTCTTTAGTAAATCAGTCTCAAAACAAGATCAAAAAAACTTTTTGGCTGATATAAGATTTTAAAACTTGGTAAGATGGACAGTTTTTGCAGTGTAGAGAGGAACTGCTGATTTGCTTGAAAAACAAACAAAAAATAAATAAATAAATACTGTCACATGGAATAAATTTTAGGAATAAATCTGTTTATTTTTTTGTCCTACCTGCGACGGCATGGCGACTGATGTGCATTTGGGCATGGGGCAGTTGAGGCCCTGAACGTTGCCGTCCTGTATTTGAATCTCAAAATAGGCTTTCAGGCAGGCCTTGCAGTAAACGTGCTGGCACTCTTTAAAGCACAGCGAGTTGGAGCCCAGCTTATCCGCGAAACAGATGCCACAGGAAAACGTTTTGCCGTCGAATACCCGCTGCCGCTGCGCCTCGTCAAAGTCCAGGAGCTGAGGGAGGGGGTCCGAATGTGGGTCCATCAGAACCACAGCACGGGGATCTAGCTTGGACGAGGATGAGCCGTGCTGGCCAGGTTTCTCTTTAGTCGCCGCGGACTTCTTCTTCTTGGGTTTGTCGGATTCACTGATGCATTGTGTCCCACCTGAACGGAGAGGTTTTAGTACGAAAACACAGTGATTTAAACTTTAATGTGATGCACACATAAATCTGAGTAATATCATTTTTACTTAGAAGAAAAACAACATTTGATTTCACTAAATAATACAGGACAAGAAAGCTATTCAGATAAATTAAAGAGGATCATTTCATTCTATATAATTTAATCTGAAATACAATGAAACTGTTACAATTTAGTTAGTAACTGTACATTTTAAGGCTACAATTTGCAACATTGGAGCACTTTTTGTCTCACACAAAAGCAGCCGACTAACTTCAAAACAGCCCAAATGATGTGAAATATAAGCTAGAGAAAAAAGTAGCTCCTAATTCTCTGTAAACTACTTTAAAAATAACGATATACAGATCAAATACCTCACATTAGGCCTCATGCAAGAACATGTTCGTATTCTTATCCTAAATTTCTCTTACTTTTGTTCGTACAAAGGGTTCGTACGAACATGTCACGTCAGATTCAACAAACTCTTCTATCTTCAGGAAAAGTGYGTAAATGAGCTGCGTAAATTMCACCTGTTCRTATCCAGCTGCTCGTGCACGYGAGAGGAGATTAGCATAATTACCACCCCAAATACACCATATAAGGCTATGTTTCCTGCCTCAGACACAAGGAAGTGTCCATTCATGAAAAATGACAGCGAAAATTAAAAAAGAACTTTACGAGTTCAGAGATTGAAGTCCGTCTGTCAGAGATCCAGAAAAGAAAATCTGTCATTTTTAGCAGCTCAGCTGTGGAATAAAAAGAGCTGCTAGAAGTATAAACAACTGTGTTAAATCATTTTCATTTATTGAGAAGACACATCGTCGCGCACCGACCCCTCCCCGGGCGCGCGCGCTGTCTCAAGTGGTCTCAGTTGCGGTTCTGAAATAAGCATTTTAAAATGTTTTCAAAATAAGTCTGACACTTTGGAGAAAACCCAGGACTCGCTGGAGGGATTATGTATCCCCTCTGGCCTGGGAACGTCTCGGAGTCCCCCAGGACGAGCTGGAAGGTGTCGCTGGGGTGCGGTAAGTCTGGGTCTCTCTGCTGCTGCACCCCCGCGACCCGATCCCGGATAAGCCGGCCGGACGGACAATTTATATTGTTAGTCTAAATTATTACATTTAAAATTATAACTCTAATTCAAGCAGAATAGCCTATTGTCAACATAATTATGGAGTGTAATTTATTTTCAACTCAAAATATCTTCAAACTAACGAAATATAAAGTTATTAATGAAGAAAACCCGTCTGGATAACAGCAGACTGACTGCTGGTAAAATATACGACAGGTCTGGACCACTCGTGAATTTTGTTCGTATCTGAAAAAAATCKTAGAATACGAAAACATTGGTGAATGSCACAAATTCTCCTAAATCACTCGTACGCACAATTTAAGAACAAATCTGTGCGTACGAACGGTTATTGCATGAGGCCCATTGTTCGAGTCTTTTACTAGAAGATGGTGTTTTAGTTAGAATTTGTCAATCTTACAAGTTCGAACACATTGGATCACCAGGACAAAAAAAACAATTTGAGATAAGCAGCTGGCTCTGGCAACAAAACCAACCCACTGAATGTTTGTACAGCATGTAGTTGTCTGCAGCAGGACTAAAGTTTAAAATAACACACACAATAAAATGTCACCAATAAAACAAATTGTGAAATTTAATCTGCTTTTTATAGCATTTTTCTGGTACTAAAAAAATGTGATTTTAATGCTACTTTTTAAAAAACAATTTATTTATATATGGAACCTTTAGTAGCGAGGTCCGTCTTCCTTCGTTCACCATTWGCTTTATTGTTCACGCTGATTTCAAGGGGAGACTTGATGCTCAAAAACTCCAGCGTCTCCTCTTTGAGGAACTGGATCCACATGAAGAGAATCTCAGAACCCTGGTTTTCCTCCCATAACTCATCCAGGTGTCGACAGAGCGCGCTCAGCTGAACAAATCAAACAAAGACGTGTAAGAAGAGATGGATAACAGGGCGGAGATGTTTGTGTTTTGTGTGGCATTGCAAAGAAATATTTAGGTTAGTATGAATCTTACCTGAGCTTTGGTAATCCATTTAGAGCTGAGAGTGAAAACCGGGGGAGAAGTGGAGGGATAGTCTGAAGGAAGCTCAAAATTGAGCATCAGTGGAGGTAGGAAGCAAACATTATGTTCATGTGTCTTATCTCCTGCAACAGACCACATGTTTGCTCAGTAGGATTGTCAAATAAAAAGACATGTATGCCTAAAAAATGAGCTGTGCACAGGTTGCATAGCCTCTTCATTCACAACCATACCTTTTACAACCACTTTAAAATCTGGAGGCAGCTCCAGACACAGTTGGATCTCTCCTCCTTGTGCAGACTCAGCACGGCGGAACTCCTCTTCATCATAGATACTTGCTAAAGCAAGTAGCTCATCCTCCTGGGATTCCTGATCCTCAGTCATTTACATTCCTTTAACAGCAAAATAGGGTTAAATTTACCACCAAACACCTAACATTTGACATTAGTATCTTAATAAACTGTGAATCTTTTGTGTATATATTAATTTCTATTTATAGTCTTAAAATACAGAAAGAAACCAGATGTAAATTAAGGAATAATCATGTAACATATTATCCCAACGACTTAATTAGTAACTTAGTTATTGCTAAGGCTAAGCTACGTCGTCGTAGCCWAAAAGTTTAAACACAGAGTTAATCTTCACTGCCGTAAGATGTTAGTTGTTCGATGATAATGTAACAGACATTTTACAAAATATAGTTTTGCAGATAATAGAAGCTGACAAACTTCAAGCTGTCAGTCAGCTAGCTAGCTTGCACTTAGCTTATGTAAATAAAGGTTTTGTTGTAGAGAAAGGAGCTCTCTACTGCATAAACCTTTCCTTCCGCGTTAAAGCACAACCGCATTTCCAAGCGATTAAATCGAACAGTGCGTTAAAAATGTTGAAATATATATATTTTCCCTACATTTAGTGTCCCAACTAGTAACCAAGACTTTTACCCTCTGACCGGTTTTTCTGGACATGACGAGTCACCGCCGGATCAGCTCCTTTGCGCTACAATGACACAATGTCCAGCTAGAAATTATGGCAGGCGGGTAAAACTGGCGTTCAAATCTCTAAAGTGAGTGTGGCAACAAAGTAATCTGTATTTAAGGCACAGTTAAAATGACTGCGTATTAACTTCATAAGTATCAACATATCAACCGACTTTATTTACTAATGAAGAGCAACATTATCTAAACAAAGGCTCTTGCCGCTGAATTTGAGCGGACCATCCGGCGCGTGCGCCGGACAATAAATGGTGCGTACAAGCCGAGCTGTAGACTGAGTCTGGTGTTGCATCAAAATACGTCCCCCTGCCGAGATCTTCACCAGCTTCACTCTAATCTCCCTTAAAAGCTATTGTTTTCAACAATTACATTTAAAGGACAAATAGAGCTAAATTAAAAGATTCTGTTCTTTTTTTTAGCAGGGAAAAAACAATAATGGCTGAAACCCATTGAGACTCAACACACTGTGTTGCTACATGTCTTACTTGTTACACGTGTTACACATGTGTGACATGTAACGAGATTGTCATGCTTTAAAAAACCGAGGCATACTTTTTTAATAAAAAAAAAATTCAACCTACTTTTACCATTGTGGCAGGTCGATGTATCATGTAAATACAAAGATTGGCAGGTCGTTGTGTCATATAATTTAMAAATAAGATAGGTTGTTGTAMCAGTGGGCTAATTAACTATGTATGACAGGCCAACGCGCACACTTTAAACATGTGTCATGTTAATCATGTTTAATCAAATAAKTAATGATGTATGGCAGGCTGTTGTATCAATTTAAAAATGGCACGTTGTTTCACATAAGGTGAGGTATAGCAGACCTGCTGTTTTTAATTTATGTGACACAAGATGCCACACAGTTTTTTCTGTTTGGCAGACTGTTTAATACAATCAACCATTATGGCAAGCCTTTATATTAAAATAAAAATAATGAAAGCTTTTGTTTCATTTTTTTTCTAGTTGTTTTTTCCCCATTATCAAAATAGTTTTAAATAATTCAGTTTCAAACACTTAGCTTTAAGCGTCAATTTTTTTCTTCATGGCCCCAGTTTAGCTTCATACCGATCAACCAAATACCTTTAACTAGGCCATAACATTTGAAGGTATCAAAGTAGATCTTCACAAATTATTTGAAATTTAAGTTAATCCTAACTAAGCACTAAATCATCTCTTCATTTACTCTAAAAACTCAAAACCAGTGCTTTGAAACATTAAAAAGCATYTATAACGGGGTTTTCTCAGAACTTTATTTTTAGGAATTATTTTTTTGCCTTTCTGGTGACGTGTTGAACCAACAATCACAACTTTAAAGTAGAAAAAAAAGAACATTACAAGGCTACCAGAGAACAAACGGGTAATTGCTTTTTAAATGAGAAAAGCAGAACAATGAAATACTGCATGACAGTAACTTGTATCTAAATCTCAGCTTTTTCAGTACAACTTAAAAAAACAAACAAACAAAAAAAAACATTTTCTGTTTCATTCAACATCCAGAAGTTGTGGTGGAGAGAAAAGAAATGCAGTTTTACATTTACAATTGAAACAACTCAAGTCCCCAACGTCCCTGTATTTATATCTTAAAACAAACTCCATTTTACAATTTCACAATTTTTCTAGGTACTATTAGTGTGAACGGCCCTGTTGCACAGTTCATCAGATCTGACAAGCTTAAATGTGCTCAGGAGAAGCTGAATATAACCTTAAACATTACAGCCATCAAAGCAGCACAGAGAAAGCAGCCTCCACCCCCACACTCACAACTTTCAAGTCTTCAAGTAGTTCATTCAATAATAATATTATTTTTATACTCCAAGAATATAAGAAAAGACGTGCCGTGGAGGCAGCCTGATGATTAGCACTGGTAACAGATGCTGTTGTCTGTCTTTAAGAGAGGCTACGGTGTCATCAATAACAATCTCCAAAGAGGGGCAGAACGGGGGAAAGTAGCAGCACGAAGAACGGAAAACTCAAGGTTGGCAGCAGAAAAACAAGTTAGTCAATGTCCATCTCAGGCTTGTCCACCGTTTCCTGCTCTGTGCCTGGTGACTTTGCGTTGTCTGGGTTGCATGGCTGGTTTTCTGTTACTTCCTGCCCATTGACTGGCCCGTTCTCCATCTTCTCCTCCTTAGGAGGCTCAACTTTGGGTTTAGGTTTGGACACCACTGGGTTACAGGATGAATAAAGCTCCTGAACAATGAAAACAGGGAAAAATGGAATTAGATTATCTGAGTTAGGTGTTTCAGGCAGCACAGGTCGTGAGTGTGTGTCTTTAAAGTACCTTAGCCTTGGCCTGAATCTCTCCAACTCGTACCACAGGGTCCAAGGCGAGGTCCTGACTGTTCTGCTGGTTCATCTTAGAGTTCATCCAGGCCATGGTATCATTGACGTGCTTGTCGATCCGAGTCACCTCCAACTCGTCCAGGTGATCATACTGCTCATCCTGAGGAAACGAGAATGGGATGTTTGTACTAACGAACAACAGATAACCCATGAACACATCGATAGGCTGACATGTTACCTTTGCTTTGTGAGCTTCTATGATCTTTGTGTATTTCTGGATTTGTCTGCCCAGTTCCTCAAATGCTTTCGGTCTCTCATTGGCTTCCACGTACCGATCGTGAATGGGCTGACCCATTTTCTGTAAAAAGGAACAGTACAGTAAAGCTTCAAGACTGTTCAGTTACAGAGAAGCCCTGATTTTTGCTCAGGTTACTTTCTTAGAGTACCCCCGAATCAGAAAAAAATGGCCTACAGCAGGGATGTTCAACTAAATTGCTCCGGGGGCCACAGTTACTGCCTGTCAACCGCTGAGGGGCCGAACATCCAGCAATTAAAGCTATTATGTAAATAAACCAAGTATTACGAAGATCTGTTACCTTTGAATTAGTTTATTTTGCTGCATTTAATCATGAAAACAACATACAGAACCCTATAAAAGTAGTGATAATTAAACATTATCAAAAACAAAAACACATTATGCCTCTTATTATTAGACACAAATAATATTTTGACATCTCTGACTTGTCAAATGTTTAAACCAATTTTATTTTCACTTTCATCATTTTATCTTCAACTGCTTGTAGTTTTAACTGTCTTGAGTGTTTATAGAGATGTTTTTACCAGCTTCTAGCCAAGATTCTGATGTTTCTGTAGATGTCTATGTTTAACTAAAAGAACGTAGAGTAATTAAAGTAGAAAACCGGGGGTTTGGGCATGAGATGAATGAACCTATTGGCGGGCCGAATTTTGGTCACTCGCGGGCCGGATGTGGCCCACGGGCCGCCAGTTGGATAGCCCTGGCCTACAGCAAGTTTGGGTTGGCATCGTCATGTGATAGGAACCAAACAAAAACACACGAGAGCTGAGCTAGCATTTTCATATATTTATTTAATTGAACAGAATTTATGCTAATTTTTATATCACAAAATTCCTAAATTGTTAAGTTCTTAACAATTTAGCTTGAAAACTCAAAAAACCTTTCTGCAATACTACCAAGATTACCACAATCTGTTAGTACCAGTACTTAGGTTCCATGAAAAAAAAATCATGTGAAACTGTGAAGTTTGTGGACCACAGTGCTTACCTTCAGTTCAACCAGTTTGTCAATGTAAACTTGTTTCTGTTGGTCCTCTCCGTCTTCATACAACCAACACTCTGTGTCTCCGAGTTTTAATGAAAACAAATCACGATCCTGAAATTTGAGCAAAGAGTAAAAAAAAATCATCAAAGCAGGAATGAAAAATGACAGGAAGAGAACATTACAAAGAAACTGAACTGATGCTGAAATCATCTCATTCTGTCTTATTTGGACTCACAGCTTCATTCACAAACTTCTCCAGCACACCGTGCAGTTTGTCTCGCATGTCGTACACGTATTCTTCTACGTTGTTCTTTGCGTCGTTTCTCTCCTTCTCCAGCTTGTCTTGCATGATCATTTTCCCCTTAAGGAGTCACAAAAAAAAACCCAGATCAGTTTATTGCGGTAGTTAAACCTTATGTATATGATTTATTTTCTTCCTTTTGAAACTTTTCTATCACAATGAAAACATGAGTATGTGAGTCTCACTACCAGACTATTTGGACTAATGTCTGTGCGTGCTACACATTCCTGGTGATTTTTAGAGCGTTACCTCATTCTCCACGAACACATTGAGCTCATCACTGGGCAGCTGCCACTGCAGTTTGCTCTCTATGGGCAGATCCACAGTCTTTGTTTTTACTTTGGCTTTCTTAGCCTGAGGAGGCTGGTCGCTCTTCTTCTCCTCTTTGGCTTCCCCTGTTGACATCTGGGGAGAAAAAAAAAAGATAGACATAATTTTTTTAAACAGATTGTGTAGTTTTAGGTAGACAGCTGTGTGTGAGTTCTGTATGTAAAACTAATTAAGGGTCCAGTCAGTTTCAGTATTTCTTTTTGTGTGTCCTGTAACGAAACGGTGAAGCCTTAAACTGCAACAATACAATCACTAGGGGTGTAAGAAAATATCGATACACTGAAATATCGCGATATTTCATTTCCTGATACTGTATCGATATTCTAAAGCCCTGTGTTGATTTTTTTATTAAGGTTTAAAATGTCAACTTYACTGCCAGCTGTTCATTTTTATGTTGTAGTTCAGCCTCTGACCACTAGTTGGCAGCAGTGAGCCAGCCAGTTGGCTCCTCTACCTCCTCTTGAGGTAGAGGTAGTTAGTGTTGGGTGGCCATATTGTAAATTAATTTTAAAAACTAAACGCTGCAAAAAATATATTTTCAAACTATGTATTGTCAAATTTAGTCTAATAATTGAAAACATGGATGAAATAAGAAATATGAAACAAATAAAATAAAACACATACAAAGCAGAACACAGCTAAATGTATAAAAAAGCATGTCTCTGTAATATTAGAATTTTCTGAGACAATGAATTTTGGTTTTTCATTTTTTCCCCAATAAGAGGTTTTTATTTAATAGAATTTTTGGACAAAAAAAAATCGCAATATATCACCTTGCTYAYAGTATCGCAATATATCGGGATATATCGTATCGTGACCCCTCTGTCATGATATGTATCGTATCGCCAAATTCTTGCCAATACACAGCCCTAACAATCACTGACATGTTCTGTCTCTGTGTCCTTCCTTCCTTCCTTAGTGAATAAATTAAGTCCAGATGTTTTAAAACGCTTTATCAACCTACATTACCCTATTGTACATTAAAATTAGCTTATCAACTAATTACCCAGGTTGTTACCAGAAAAAAGTTTGTTTGGATTTATATTAAAAGTCAAACAAGTGTTTCTATTTTGACATTGTTCTTTGAGGAAAAATCAGATTTTTTTTTTAAATATTGCCCCTAAGATGTAACAGGTGTGAATTGTAAAAAAAAAAAAAAAAAAAAAAAAAAAAAAAGGCCGTATTCTATCACCCAGTGCCAAACTACAACGACTAAGTTAAAAAGAGAATTAAAGTTGGTACTGTTCATTTAATGGTAACCTGGTGCTGGGCGATACGGCTACAAATTAAATATCAAGTTACAACTTTTTTCTACAGTCAAATTTACACAGATAATTGTGAGGATTATTAAATGTATACACTCAGCTGAGTGAGGTAAGAAAACATCTTAAAGATCTAACATTTGGATACAATATCCATTCTAAGGTTGGAGAATGTGATTTCATCCATTGCTGATATTAAGTGCAGTGGTGGTAGGGCTAATATCTAACCATTACAAATTACTCAAGTTAAAACACAAAATAAACAGCAGTTGTGTGGCAAGTGGACAAAATTATAAACTTACTCCACCAATCCAGCATAAAAAGGCTGTGCCTTCATTAGATCTGTCTAACCCTGCCACTTATATAAAATCTAATTCTAAACCTTATATGACTTCTGTAAAACTTACGTTGAAGAAAAGCAAAACAATCTTCCATGTTCAGCATGAAGGAAGATGGACTATTTATTATTAAACAAATTGATCCAAGTACATTATTAAGCATTTTTCTATTGTTCAAGCCAGTTTTGTTTTTTTATTGTTGACATTTTGGACTAGATGCTGGAACACTACAACCCCTGGCAAAAAGTATGGAACCACCAGTCTTGGATGAGCACTCATTCAGACATTACATTCTGTAAAACAAACTCAGATCAAAAACATGATACAATAATAAGGTCGTTCCAAAGTGCAACTTGTTGGCTTTCAGGAACAGTCAAAGAAATTAAGAGAAAACATTGTGGAAGTCAGTGAATGTTACTTTTATTGACCAAGCACAGGGAAAAAAATATGGAATCACTCAATTCTGAGGAAAAAAGTATGGAATCATGAAAAACAGATAAACAAAAGACCATTCAAAATACATCACTAGTATTTAGTTGCACCACCTTTGGCTTTTATAACGACTTGCGGTCTCTGAAGCCTAGATTTGATGAGTGACAAACAGTATTCCTCATCAATTTGGTGCCAACTCTCTTTGATAGCAGTTGCCAGATCAGCTTTGCAGGTCAGAGCCTTCTTGTGGACCATTTTTTTTTCAACCACAGTTTTTCAATTGGGTTGAGATCTGGACTATTTGCAGGCCATGACATTGACTAAATGTGTCTTTCTCCAAGGAATGCC
>NW_013952558.1:651949-660414 GCF_001266775.1 Austrofundulus limnaeus | reverse complement strand
GAGTTTGTTTTACAGAATGAAATGTCTGAATGAGTGCTCATCCAAGACTGGTGATTCATACTTTTTGCCAGGGGTTGTAGTATTGTTCTTTTCCCTCAAACTGCTGGCGTCTTATCGACAACAAGCAGAACCCTCTCCAAACTTCGACTCTTATTTTTCTGCTTTGTAGCGTGAGATTCAGCACTGCAGGAATCTGGAGGCTTCACGTTTCAACACCTTCCCTTCCCTTCCTGAAGTCACTGTATTTTGGCTGTGAGGAGTGTATTTGAGGTGAATGAATACAGTCTTATCGCCCAGCACCAGGTTACCTCCATTTCCTCTGCCTCTGTTTTCTTGTCTCCGTTGTCTCCGTCCTTGGGTTTCTGATCGTCCTGGTCCACCTGCATTTTGTTCTGACACATGGCAACAGAAGAAAGCATATACAGAAATTATATTAAWGGTGACAAAATGCTGCCGTGTGGATGATTTTATTTATCTACCCAGGACTTTTTCAGAAAGAAAACAAGGAGAAACGTGTTTGTTTTGACTTCGCCAAAATGAAAAAATAGATCAAAAGAAAATTAACAGGCTTTCCAACAATATAGGATTTATAGCCAAGAAGAATTTTTACAAGTAAATAATCTACCAAACCAAATTTTCTTACYTTTTCAGCCCAGTATTTTTTTTCGTCCACAATTCATAAGAAGTTGTTGAGCAGATTTTATTTTCTGATGCTGATAAATATTTAGAATCTGTCAATCTAAAACAATTTTCTTATAAATTCTGGACAAATCTTTTCGTTTTTAGTTTTAAATATTATTCTGGGAATAAATGATTGCAAATATATAAGTGCAGATGGTGCAAATGACTYAAAAAGAAATGATCAGACACTTTAAAGCCGTCTAGCTGAGGTAGAACACTATTTAGTTATTTATCCAACAATAAAACTCTAAAATTATGTCAAAAGAAAAAACACAAATCCATCCGCTTCTCTTTACCTCCTCTTCCTTCACTGTCTGGTCCGTCTCCATTGGCTCCTCCCCCTCAGCTACTTTCACAATCTCTACTAGCGAAGCGCTCGACACGCTGAACACACCGTGGACGTTGACGCGCACTTTCACCTTAACCTTGGTGCTCTCGCCTGACGCCTGTGGAACGACGTTCTGAACCAAGAACTGACCTGCAGGGCAGAGGGGAGGCATCTAAGTGAGGCAATGGGGGCAAAATCTGCATTTGTATCATCGTTACACACAACATTCGATGAAATCAGAGGACAGAAGAACACTTCTAGCATGGTTTGAAGCTGAAAATCAAGTACCTATAGTGACATTGGGGTAGGGTATCTCCTTGGGATTAGTGTAGTAGGCTTCAAGGGTGAAGGGCTCCTTCCGGTAAAAGGTCAGCACTTTAGAAAAAGGAGCTGGGTGGTTCTTTGGGAAAACCTCACAATCACTGAAACAGAACAAAGAGACGTGCAAGACATGTAAAATTAAACTAATAGGGATTACATGAGCGATGTGCATCTTCAAAGAACAGACAAAAAGGTAATATGGCCTCGTACAGCCCAATCAATCTGCTGTATGGAAATACTTTATACCACACACTTAAAATCTTCTTTCAAGTGGACTCATTTTAGAAAGACTACAACTCTAAAATGGTTGGTTTAAAAAAAAAAACAAGATTCAACAGGTGCCATTATTAACATCCAGTGTGAACACACTGGATTTGGCAGAAAAACAAGGCAGGTCTGGAACCAAACGGCAATTTTTTTACCGTGTTAAACACACAGTAACAGGAACATCTCAGGGAAGAGTTTATATTTAAATTAACTCATTCTGAATGAGCTACTTGAACAAAAACCCCTTGTAATGTTTTAATGATTACTTTAACAGCTACAAGAAATAAAGTCTTAATTCTCCAGGAATGAAGAGTTGTGCCTGGACATGTTCTAGCTGTCCTGCAGTAACGGCAATAACAATTTTTATTTAATTTATTTATTCAATAGTTTTATTCATTTCGATTAAAAACAAAAATTTCAGTACAACAACAAAAAAAGAAACACAAATCTCATAAAATGAAAGGAAGCAGATGAAGAAAAGAATCGTATTTATCAAAAAAAAAAGAATAAAAATAAAAATATATACACATTTATATGTGCACACATACACACATTCATATATACATTCATATACACATGCACACATATAATTTTACACCAAACAATCATACCTCAGACCGTCCTCTGCAGCTGAATTCCACTTTAGAGAAATGGAGTAAGGGACGACGTCTGTGATGGAGAACTCTCTCACTTTAAACGCTGGTGACAAGATAGCACACTGAGGAGAGACGAGATAAACACCAAACATGTTTAAAAAAAAACTAAAACTTTTTATTAGCTGTTACTGATCAGATTAAATAAAAACATTAATAAATAAACAAAAGGATACCACATCCATCTTATTTAGGCAACTCTGTATCACACATCAAAAAGATGTTTTTTATTTTATAAAAGCCTAATTTGAAGCCCTTCAAATACTATAAATAAATAAATTATAATTTTCAAAATAAAGATAATTGTTTTTTTCTGCACGTCATATAATAATAAAAAATTTATAAATAAAACAGTATGCATTATATTCCTCTAAAGCACTCGTCAAACTCCCGTCTAGCCCGTCAAAAACAAACAACAAAAACATCTTTTTTTTTTTACTTAATATGATTTTTTTTTATATCGGTGGCAAATTTTAAAGTTATGACTCAATGCAACAAAATAAACTAATTTAAAAGGTGAAAGATAATAATAGTTGTCCTGTCCCAGAGCTGTTGGCTAACCGAGCAGCACAGGATTAAATAAGCTGCTTTAAGCATAAAATACATGTCCCATCCATGGGAATTCCCTGTTGGAGAGTGAGTAAAACTCTCTTACTTTTAGTTTTAATAATAATTCTGTTTTATTTATTTCCCATTTAGCCTGCTGTACTTTTCCGTGTTTATAAGAGGATGTGTTAAAACGCTGTTTCTATGCAGGAAATACCAGGTGGAGCCCAGTTGTTTGTTTGTTAGCGGTGCTCAGTCGTAGCAATGAGATGAGGAACGTGTTTAGTCGAAGTTAAACACTAAACGTCAAAGTTAATTACAACTAGCCCTTTCAGGGGCCACCATAACGCTCATGTGGCCCTCAGTGAAAATGAGTTTGACACCCCCGCTCTAAAGAATAATAAAACAGCAAAATGTTTTGGTTGCAACAGGTGAGCTGTACCTGCAGAGCACAGCCCCTGGCCACAGCCTCGTCCGCATTTAGAGTCGTGCTCAGCTCTTTGCCGAAGAATTTGCCGATTCGCTCTTTGACAGCGGGGATCCTGGAGGCTCCGCCTACTATCTCCACTGCGTATACGTCTTCCTTTCTCAACTCTGGATACAGACAGGCAGGAAGGCAAAGATGAAAAGATAGGCTTGGTRAATATTCAAAAGGCAAAATATCACTTTTTAGGGCTCTCTAAAAAAATAGTCAAGTTTGTCTAAGTAAACTACATGTCAATAAAAGTGTGCACATCCTGATGAGGATGACCCAGCTGTTGTTAAAGTCGTACTCACTGGCTTGTTCCATGACGCTACGCAGRGGACCCTCAACTTTGGCCAGCAGCCCCGCACACATCTCTTCAAACTGACCTCTGGAAACCAAATTATAAAATATTAATTATAGAGACAGACGTTGCATGTGTAGTCAAACATCACAACAGAGGCAGAGAAGGCAGAAAGCCCCTTTGATCGGCTGCTTTTTTGACATTTAAAACAACCTCATAGACTATTTAGAGATATAACAACCTCTTGTTAACTCATTTTTACCCAACTCTACTTGAAGTTACACACTATTTCAGTACAGGTCAGATTTTAGTCCATTATTTAGAAATCCTGTCTCACCTGTTCAGTTTTCCAGAAACATCGATATCGTTCATGAAACATTCGATGTTGAGGGGCAGATCGGACGAGTTGGCGCTCATCAGCTTCTTCAGCTTCTCACACTCTTGATAAAGCCGCACCAACGCTCGAGGTTTGGACCTGACGTCCAGTTTGTAGTTCTTCGCAAACTCCTGGCAGAAGTGGTTTACTAGGATRTCATCAAAGTCCTTCCCTCCAAGGTCTGGATCAAAAGCTGTAGCCAGAATCTTATAGTAAGGACAGAGAAGGAATTAATGGATAAGAAAAGACTGCAAAATGATTTTAACTTATTGAAATGTTTGTTAAATTATTTCATTACGAACTGTCACATTATTTAAGGAGGCAAAGAAAACAGTAACATGTGTTAAACATGTGTAAACAGCAATTAAGTGCTTTTGATTGACATTTTCCTTTGTTGCAGCACAAGCATAAAAAAAATCAATCTGTGGCAGACTTCAGAAGGGTTTATAMTGGGGTYRGGCAAAATCACATCATGTGCAATAAATGGCAGAAGAACTGTCAACAAATATTTGACACTTTGCGATTACTGTGATTAGTAGCGTATAAATCACTGTAGCACGAAGCTAATGTTAATGCCACGCTAAGTCAGAGCTAACCCCAGTGCTAATACAGAACCAACACAGAGTTAATGTTATTGCTAACACAGAGCTAACACTAATRCAGACCTAACTCTAATGCTAATGTAGAGCTAACACTAAYTAAGTCTGCCACAAATRAWTATTTTTRTAGTCGATTAATCACCGATTATTTTTTTYGATTAGTCRACTAATCAGATCATACGTTAATTGAATATWAAACATAYAGCTTATCACACCAGAATGCAGCTGCTWTTATATAACCATCGTTAYATTTTAGCTATATGCTAACTAAAAATAATTCATGTGGAAGGCAGGTTCTGTCTTGCAGATATTACACAGGTTTCTCTTTCATTTTCTTAAAAAGATCCCACACATTTGAGCTCCGTWGTCRGGTAGCCATGATACCAGAGCCTGTCTGTATAATGTCTTGTGACGTCCACAGCCTACCCCAGTTACCCCTACTATGCATGTGTKTCAAGGACAGAAAGGTAGATGTGGCAGTGGAAGGTGTCAAAGCAGTTTAGAGAGGAAAAACAAAGTAAACAAAAAACAAACAAAAAAAACTGATTATTAAATTAGTCATCGACTAATCGCAGCAGCCCTAACACTAATGCAAAGCTAACCTGAAGCTAACACTAATGCAACACTAATGCTAACGCGGAGCCAACAGTAATGCTACGTGTTTAACCACCTAAAACACCACCATAAACCAGAGAAAAGCCATAAGATTTGCCACAATGTCAGCTACAACAAAAGCTCCTCCAGTGAATGGTAGAAACAAATCTACTCAGTCACTCTGTCCTATACAACCAGCAAAGAGCTGGAAGGAGATGATGCAGGACTGTTAAAATGAAGACATTAGTTTGACTGATGGGTTATAATTTTAAAACACAGTGTAACTGATTTATAGTTAAAATTATTACAGGTGTAATTGTCATCCATTAAACGACATATTCATCATCGGTTAAACACCATAATTAATCGTGATGTTACTCCATCTTACAGAATTTTAAGCTGACCAGAACACCTCAGAATTTATTTTTAAWCCACATAAATGGTGCATTACTCACCTTGAGTTTTCCCTTGTTGAAGGCACAAGCAGACACTTGGAAACCAGAGTGGCCCAGGTCCACAAACACAACTATCCTGGGCTTTTCCTCTGGACCTGGAAGGTCCTGTTTGTAKATCCCATATGCCAGAGTCACTGTAACACACAAAGAAACAAATTCTCTTTTTTTCCAGTTGTTTTTGTTCAATCCACCCAAGTAACATCGAAGTTTGCTGACTTCTGTGCTTTACCGAAATAAACTGGGTTTTGAACAGTTGATACGACCAAATATATGCAGAAAAAAAATCTAGGCAAATAACTGAAGCACAGGCTATTTTAGATGCTCATTTATTTACAAACCAGTACACAAAGCCAAGCTGTGGCAAGTCTCTGAAAACATGCTCTAGCACAAATGTGACATTTAGGTGGATTTACAGCTACAGCATGACTCAAAGCTGGACATACCTCAGCACGAACGTATAKCTCTTTAAATAAACACACTGCGTCAGGAGATTTGAAAAACACGGTTCTATCAAGTGTCATCGATTTTACTTTAGCATCGGAACAGTGCTTCAGCAGCTAAAGAGCTAAACCGATAAACGAAGGGAAAAAGATTGATTTTTTTTTAGTAGTGTGTTTCTACGTACCTGCAGTGGTATCATTCATTAGTCGTAGACAGTTAAGGCCTGCGATCTGAGCTGCATCCATGACGGACCTCCTCTCTGCATCAGTGAAATAACTTGGTACCTGGAATGGGAAAAAGGTGTTAAAAAGCACCAAAACAAAAAGTTTCAAATGAATACATTAGAATTTAATACGTCTAAAAGCAAACAAACTAAATTTTTCCTATGTTCTAAAGTTGGGAACAATTTTTACATTATGCTTTGAAAAATGTCTGGAAAAGGCCACCATATCGGTGAGTCTAGATACAAAAACAAAACGTCTCCTAGTGGAAAAGTTCAAGTGCTAAATTTAGCTACAGGCCACAGTAATAACAAGTTATCCATCATTAGAGCTGAGGTAAACTGTAAATTTAGGCTCAGAGAAAGTAATAGCCCCTCCGCGTTGGATCTATAACATTACATAACAGGTGCTGAGCTCCAACACTTCCCACTCTCCACCAACAAGGTGTAAGGGAGGAAATAAAGCTTGAAGACAAAGACACCTGGTGAACAGATTAAAGCTGGAAATGACACGTTTAACAGGTATGTAGCATAGTACGCTACATACATACATAGTCTGGGAACAGGAGGAAATGATCAGCTCTTAAAGTCAAAAAAATTATAAATAATTACACAGAAACAATCTCAAAACCATAGTTTCCAAACTCCACGCTGCTGCGCTGACACTTACCGAGATGACGCAGTCGACAACTGGTTTCTTCAGCGCACTTTCAGCAGTTTCTTTCAGTTTGGTCAGCAACATGCCAGACACCTGCTCGATGCTAAATATTCGTTCTTCATCCATGTACATCACCTGGAATTGGTGAGAATGGAGAAAGTTGTGTTTATTTTTCCATTGATCACAMAAAAATAATAATAACTGAAAGGTATTATAGTAAAACACCCACAAGACTTCTTCAGAATTGTGGAAAAGTGTGAAAAATGTTAATCTAACATGTGTTTAGTAAAATGTCTGATTTAGTTGGAAACATGTCTCTGAGAGCACAACTTCTACTTTCAGATAATTCTTAGCTTTACAATAATTATACTCACTGGATCATTAAAAAGTAGACAGTGTTTGCAATGTGTTTAAGTATAATCCTTACTTTTATACCAGTGGCTCCAGAAGGCATCGGTGCCAAGTCATACACCAAGTTTGACTTGACTGACTGAACATACGGGTCTGAGAACGGTCTGCCATGAAAGCGTTTGAAGCCCTGCACTGTGTTCTTTTGGTTGGTTACCACCTGAGAACAAYGATAGAGCAAATTTGTTTAAAACAAATTTACATTTTGTGCATTGAATAGTTTTTGATWGAACAGAAACATAAATAACAAGTACGCTAATTAACTTTTACCTGACTCTTCGCAGCAGCTCCAATGGATCGATTCCGTGGCCCAAATGATACAAATGACCTGGAAAATAAATAAACGAAGATCACAAAAAAAGTTAGACAAATTGTTTAGGTTAATCTCACCATGCATCTAATTTGTAAATGAATGCCTAATTTGTAGGGGCGTAAGAAAATATCGATACACTGAAATATCGCGATATTTAATTTCCCGATACTGAATCGATATTCTAAAGCCCTGTGTCAATTTTTAATTAAGGCTTAAAACGTCAACTTTCCTGCCAGCCGTTCATTTTTATGTTGTAGTTCAGCCTTTGACCACAAATGGCAGCAGTGAGCCAGMCATTTGGCTACTCTACCTGTTGAGCGCCAGAAATTAAGGGTAGCATTAGCATTGTGAGTAAACATTAGCTTCATGCTCCGATAGCTGAATCTGAGCGGAAAAGACCGACTCTCTGCCTTCTAAGCTGAGGTAAGGTTACAAACAGTTACTTATTTGTCAGAACGTCTGTATTTTAAGACAGATTAAGTGTCTCGTGCGCTCTGTTTTCCAACTGTAGTCAGCCTTCACGTTACGCATATAGCGCATGCGTCTAGCACCTCRAGCGAGCTCGGCATCCCCACCCGTGACATAAAACTCTGTCTGTTGCTCTCAATGTCCGGCTGATCGCATCAAAATCCATATACTTTAAGTTTATCCTGCTGTGTTTGCTTCAAAAATGGTTTAACTGTGTTGTTTAGGTTCTCCAATTATTTACTGTTTATTTTCAGGACCTGCCCTGCTGTTCGACCCACAGTTATACAAATCATGTTCTGGATGCAGGTCAGCTGATCCCAGAAACTCTGTGTGCAGCAGCTATAATATCATCTGTTTACTGAACTTTATA
>NW_013952558.1:649948-651259 GCF_001266775.1 Austrofundulus limnaeus | reverse complement strand
CTTCTGTTTCTTTAATAGCTGCAAAAAACACTATTTTCCATAAAAAGTACCTGTTCTGCAAGCACATCCTTCCTTCAAAGGACTAAAACGTTTTACAACGTACGACACATTTAAATTTGATTATTTATCTACAACCTAAAAGCCCTCTTTATGATTAGTTAATAACATCTAACACTTTAAACTGCTAATAATAATAAAAAAATATTTTACACACGAGGAGATAATCATTTCAGCTAAAACTAACATTCAGACATAATGGACTCAATTTAAACCGTATGGAAATAAACTTGCCGACCCCAAACATTATCTTGTTAAACTATACTAAATGTTTTATATCACCGAAACATATTTTATTTCATGGGACTGAATTTTGCTAGAATTTTCTACCAAGAGCTTTCGTCATTCCGGGAGTTGCGCAGTTTGTAACATGGGGCACACCGGTTGGTGGAGTTTATGCCTTCCTTAAGTATATAAATATACTTTGAAGGACACACCGCCCGCCTCGTGTTCACTAGGTTGATAAAACAAACCTCTCACATCACTCCTGAGCTAACCCGCTAGCTCGATTTTGCTTGACAGTAAGAGGTAAAACAAGGTTTGTACATAAAAATAGYCTTTCTGATCGAAAAAACAAACAGAGACATTTCACGAATATATTTCATGGCAGACAGCTTGATAAGCAAACAAAACATACGGCCATTTAAATATAAATAAAGGCTGGTGTAAAATCCGCACTGACTCACGTGTATTACCGTGAGCCAGCAACATAAAAGACAATCAAGTACTGGTATGATCCCAGTACCCAGGCTAATAACACCAATATTTTCAGATACTCACGGTGTACATCTGTCGCTGTACTCGTTAGCGATTGTCTCGATTCCACCAGCTCGGGCAACAGCTACATAGCAGCTCTGAAAGCCCAAGTCAAATCCTACCACTGACATCTTGGCTTTCCACAGACAGTGCGACTACAAAAGTAAAGCAAATGTATAACTGCTTTTTAAAGAGTATAAAAGTAGACCTAAGTTGTGTTGCTTTAGGCTTTGGGTTAAGTTAAGCTACTCCTTGTCATAATCACCGCCACTGACTGTTACCGGCGTCTGTGATCCCTTTCTGCTGGCAGGCTGTTGCAGTAAGGTAGTCTCACATTTATCTCGCGCTCTCTGGCTGTTATCGCGAGAATAACGCACTTCCAGATTTCTCTGGACTTTTCTACAATCATGTGGAAGACCGTTCTCCAGTTSTCGAGTTTTTGAGAGAATATGTGAGATTAATAATAATAATAATAATAAGAAGAAGAAGAATTTACCA
>NW_013952558.1:635814-648873 GCF_001266775.1 Austrofundulus limnaeus | reverse complement strand
CAATAAAGGCATTCTATTCTATTCAATTCTATTCTATTCTATTCTATTCTATTCTATTCTATTCTATTCTATTCTATTCTATTCTATCTGCATATTTCATTAAAATTGGTCTGGTGGTTCATGAAATGTTCTTCTGACCAACAGGCATCTGAGCAGGTCTGCCTTCGCCCTTTGGTAGCAGGCATTAAAAATTAGGATCTGGTGTTTTTTTGTTTTGTTTTTTCCAATGCTAATTTATTAAAGATAGTTATAATACTGTGTTTATTACTGTATTTGTAAAAAAGAGATGCCGATTAGTGAGATGGAGCTGCACACTTGTCTGCATGATTGCTGGCTGTTATAGTTTGCATTAGGGTAACCACTGATTGATTTGTGCTGACAAACGAGACCCAAGCAAATTGCTTTATTGCTCCCAGATGTCAGTTATGTCCGATTATTTGAATACTGCGAAAACAAGCGAGTGAAGTAAACAGCACATTAGTAATTTGTAACTGAGCTCTGTGTGACGCAGCTTGCTGTGAAAATCCACTCCACTTCCTGTTAAAAWWTTTTGCCTACAGGCCGTAGTTGAACCGTTTCCTCGGTTGTGGAGGCAAATGCTCTGTCAAGATTGTTTTGTTGAATTGTTTGTCTGCTTAGACAGAGCAGAGAGTGCATGTTTTCTTCGGCCTCTATACAGCTAATACACGATGCAGTCAGTCCATTTCAAATGTTGAACATTTTGGATTTTCTYGTGGTTTTTGCCCAAATTACCAAAATGTTTTATTTTTACACATMCCAACACCTACAACACTATCGGATTGAACTGACTTTAAAGAGACTAGAGAATTTGCTTAATAACTTTGATGAAGTTTGTTGAAGAAGCTGAAACTTAAATGTTAAAGCTACAAAAAGCAGAACCCTAGCTAAAGTCTAAACAGAGCAAAACATCAGCTAAAAGCTAAACTAAACTAAAAGAAACAAAAGGATAGCTAAATAGATTAGCTAAAATCTAAAAGTAGTAAAAAGGTTAAAGTTACAAGTAGCAAAGTATAGAATGGTAGCTAAAACTAGCAAAAGCCTAGCTACAAGCTATTAGTAGCATAAGGATTAAAAATAAAGCTGTATACTGAAGCAGATTTCAAAGACAACAGTTTTTGAACAATAAGATAATTCAATTGATATCGATGGAGAAAATATTTGTGAATATAATTTTTTATTTTGGAAAGTACAAAGGTTTCAAAAACCAAAAAGTCCAAATCACCTGAATGTTTTGTTGGCTAAATGCTGAGTCAGTATTCACACAATTAAAAAGAACTACCGGTAAAGGGAATCTCAAAAAGTGAGTGCTTTTCAGTATTGGCATTCCAAGAGTTAACTGTGTCAGTAGCTGATGTGGGCAATTTTATAATCAAACATTATTTCCTTTACAAAAATGAGCTTGTCAGAAGTAAGTTGCTTAAAGTGCTCCTCTGGAGTCTGCCAGTTTAATTAGCCCAAATCTTATCAGACATCAGCAGCTCTTTTCTTAAACTCCCCGTTCGGCTGCTCACACAGCAGAAAAATTTGCTACTCATTGTATCCTGACCTCACACATCTGTTCTGCTGTTTTTCCTCCTGCATGAGAGTTAAGCTCCCATGTGGCTGTCCTGCGAAGGTGAAGCTTATTAAGATCATTTCATTTTTCATAGGCCTCTGCTGTGAAACGCTCTGTGGTTTTAGGAATTTTACATTGGCAGCCTCAGTCACATGTTCGATGAGTAAGACGTCCAAAAAACTGTAATGAGATCTACTGAGAACTGCATTCCTTTTCGAGGTGTTTTATTGTTTTGCAATAAATAGAAAATACATTTATGTAAAAAAACTAAAAATTCCCAGGGAGTAAAATAAGTCTAACAAGAAAATGCATGAATTAAAGTCATGCATGCCTACAGCTTTTAGGTTCTTGTTTCTATTTTGCAATCTTAACCTTCCTGCTGCCCTTGGGTCAAAATGACCCCTAAGGCTTCAGTTTTAAGACTCAAACCTCAGGGGGCATAAATAGAGAAATAAATGCTTGTTATAGTGTGTTTTCCAAGCCAGTATGGGTTTCCTTATGATTTTTGAATTATCTTTATTAAAGTTTATTAAAAAGTTTAATAAAAAAAATAGTAAAAGCATTTGGCCAAGCAGGGCATGCTACAAATTTAAACCCATTGACAAATTTGGTGTTCCTACAGGAAAGCTTAAATTGCTCAAGTACTTCAAAAAGATAATTCAAAGACGTGTCATGTTTCACTAACGAAGTAACCAAAAACATTTCCTGAACAATGTGTTCTGTGTCAGTGTCGAGTCAGAACAAACGCTGATTAAGAGGCGCACAACACAAACAAAATCCTGTAACAAAACTCCTTGCTTTTATAACCAGTTTAGAGCCAGTGTGTGTTTAGATCAAGTTAGTAACTATAAAAAAGGTTTTCTTGTGTGATCCTTTTTGAGAAAAAAAAAGCTCATCTTAAAAAAATTTTGTTTCGGAATTCTCCCGGAAAATTCCTGTTTACCATTTTTGTTGGTAAACGGGAATTTTGCTGAATTGTTGCTGAGTGTCATGGAAAAGGCCTCTAAATCATGCAATGTATGTCCAGTTTATTTATTTATTTATTTTGCAATACTAATAAAAGAAAAGGTTTACTAAAAGCASAAGTTTAAGGAAGTATTTGTTTAAAATATCCAGACAATTTCTGCCTATTTTAGCTGCTTTTAACTGCGACAAAACTATGRCACTCCTGCCCAAACAGCTGCTCACAGAGGAAGGTTAACATGGATGCTCCCTCTGGAATTCCCACTGTCAGCGGGTTTGCTTCCAAAAGCACCAGAGGTGGTGGTGCTGGCTGCCAGTCTGAACACACTGCTTTACACAAGATGTTGCAAAACACCCATAATGAATGACCCTTTTGCAGATGTATACAATCAAAGCTTACAAAAAAAATTAAAAAAACAATTATTTGGATATCTACAGTGGGGTGCGAAAGTTGAGCAGCCTGGTTAATTTTCTTGATTTACCTTTATAAATCATTGGTTGTTTGGATAAAAATTATCATATATAGGGACAACAGATGAAAATTAGCTTGTGGCTAACTCTGGCACATTTACAGAAATGTTGATTAATGTTCACTGTCCTTTTTTAAATAAATGAATTCAAATAAGTTAAATATATCATATAGGGGGCAAATACAATCATATTTGAGAAGTGAAATGAAGTTTATATGATTTACAGAAAGTGTGCAATAATTGGTTAAACAAAATTAGGCAGGGGCATAAATTTGAGCACTGTTATTTTATTATTTCAAAACCTTTAGACCTAATTATTGAAACTTAAATTTGGTTTGGTAAGTTCAGTGACCCTTGACCACCATACACAGGTGACTCCAATTATGAGAAAGGGTATTTAAGGAGGGTATTTAAGGGGGAAAATAGTAAGTTTTTCTCCTCTTTGCATCTTCTCTGAAGAGTGGCAGCATGGGAGTCTCAAAATAACTTTCAAATGAGCTAAAAACAAAGATTGTTCACCATCATGGTTTAGGGGAAGGATACAGAAAACTATCTGAGATTTCAGCTTTCAGTCTCCACTGTGAGAAACTGTGACTGTGAGAAAATGGAAGAGCACAGGCACAGTTCAAGTGTAGGCTCCAAGTGGCAGACCAAGACTAATCTGGAATAAACAGAAGCAAAGGGTGTTGAGAACAGTCAGAGTCAACCCACAGACCAGCACCTAAGATCTACAACATAATCTTGCTGCTGATGGAGTCACTGTGCATCGTTCAACTATTCAGCACACTTTACACAAGGAGATGCTGTATGGGAGAGTGATGCAGAGGAAGACTTTTCTCCGCCCACATCACAAACAGAGCTGCTTGAGATATGCTAAAGCACATTTGGACAAGCCAGCTTCATTTTGAAATAAGGTGCTGTGGACTGATGAAACTAAAATAGAGTTATTTGTGCACAACAAGGGCCGTTATGCAGGGAGGGAAAAGAATACAGCACTACAAGAAAAACACCTGCTACCTACAGTGAAATTTGGGGTGGTTCCATCATGCTGTGGGGCAGTGTGGCCAGTACAGGGACTGGGAATCTTGTTAAAGTTGAGGGAAGCATGGATTCCAATCAATATCAGCAGATTCTGGAGACCAATGTCCAGGAATCAGTAACAAAGCTGAAGCTGCTGAAGTCGGGGCTGCATCTTCCAACAAGACAACCACCCTAAACACTGCTCAGAATCTACTAAGGCATTCATGCAGAGGAACAAGTACAATGTTCTGGAATGGCCATCTCAGTCCCCAGACCTGAATATTATTGAAAATCTGTGGTGTCACTTATAGAGAGCTGTCCATGCTCAGAAACCATCAAACCTGAATGAACTAGAGATGTTTGGTAAAGAAGAATGGTCTAAAATACCTTCAGCCACAATCCAGACTCTCATTAGAAGCTATAGGAAGCGTTTAGAGAATATTTCTGTGAAAGGAGGATCTACTAAATATTGAGTTAAGGTTTTTTTATGGTGCCCAAATTTATGCACCTGCCTAATTTTGTTTAACCAATTATTGCACACTTTCTGTAAATCATATCAACTTCATTTCACTTCTCAAATATCACTGTTTGTCTCCTATATGATATATTTTACTGATTTTTTTATCCAAACAATCAATGATTTATAAAGGCAAATCAGAAAAATTAAAAAGGCTGCCCAAACTTTTGCACCCCACTGTAAATCTCTTTTAGATATGACAAAAATAAACACTTGACATCATCAACATGTTAACATGACAATATTCAGTCATTTTCATGTTTGAATTCATGTTCTTAGCTTTATCCAAAGTGTAGCTGCTATTTGTGCCAAAGTGAACAGTGCACAAATGGCAATCTCCACTCGGGATGTCAAAAGTATTAGACATATTGTCTGCYGCTCTCTCAAATGATAGGTCAGTCGGCATGGATTATACAGAAGTCTCAGTGTTAATATCGTACCAGTAAAAGATGTTTCTAGAGCAAATTTTGACACATCCGACTTCAGGAATGACAGGAAAGTTTGTTGAAAGGTTGTCTGGAGGGTCAAGGTGTCTTCTAGCTTAGCTTGGTGCATCTATCGTGTGTGTACATGTTTTTGTTACCTGGTGGTAGGGTTGGGCGATAAATCAATTTAATCGATTAATTCGAATTTGCCATTTATAAAGATTTAATTTTGGGAACATCAAGATTTTTTCCCACCAGTGCACACTTTGGGGCTTCTGTCGTTCGGTCACCACACCTGTCCCCCAAGATGCTCGGTACATGACATGACAATATGGCAGGTAGGAAAGAGGGTCTGCTTCTCAATAAAGGTACTGTTTCTTCAGTTTTCTGGAACTGGTTAGGTTTTGCAACCTCGGACTTAACACAACGAGCACCTCACTGCAAAATCTGTTTGAAGGCTCTTCCTTCAAAAAGCAGGAGTACAACAAATTTGTTTCAACATCTGAAACAGAGGCACTCTAAGTGGGAAGCAAAATCGATTAAAATCGAAAATCAAATTTGGGATGAAAAAAAACTGAGCTTATTTTTTTGGGCCCTATCTGGTGGGGATGATTTTTGACTATTTTCCCAGCACACACAGCCTTCTGAGGACCCACTGTTCCCTATGGGGACCTAAGCCCAGTCCAGTGTTGGTATTTTACCTTTGATAAAATGTTTAGGGCAGACGTTAAATCCATTTTTCCAGTCAAATTTCACTTGTCCCATCTCTAGAATCCAGCTGTTAGTTTAGCATCTTAGCTTAGGAAAAGTGACAGAAAATACTCCTTCCACGTGGGAATGATCCTGAGTCATTATAAGTAGTTTTGTGGTCCTCCGTGTGGAGTTTCAGACTGTTTTCCTGGATTTATTTAAGTGTAAACACAGCTTAACCGGTGCACTGTGATTGAAATCAATGAAGCTGTAACCTGAGTTCGTACGTGCAYCGGTGTCGAGCGGACAGTCACGTGACCATTGTTCTTAAAATAGTCTGACTGGAGGTCCCCATTCAGGTGTAACACTAAAGTTTCCATAGTTCACTTTCATGCAACATAACAGTAATGAAATGGGGCAGCTGCTCATATAAATTTATCTGAACTTAAATTTTTTTTTTACAAGTTTAAGCTTTGAATATCTTCTGTTGTAAAGAGTATAAACACTGTAATAAGTAGAGCTATTTTTATTTTGTCTGTGTTTGGTGATTACAGTTTTAGCTAGTTTTCTGTTACCGTTGAGATGTGAGTTAAGATGGGGTGGATGTAAATAAAAAAAGGAGTCAATATGCTTGATAAAGGGTATATTTGTCTGCTCTTAAAAATTAATGTGCATGAGGTGGAATGGAAACATTTTTTTAATATACTTTGGCCTACTGTTTTTGGTCTGAGACTAACACATAACAAAAGGATATGACTCATTATTTTTTTTCTTATTTTCTTCTGAAAGGATATTACCCAAGAATAAAGTATTTCCTGTAGAAAAGTTCTCTACCTTATCTTCAAAACTAAGTCATGTAGTTAAAACAGTCTAGTTCATTCATTCTTTGACAGGATCTGTAAGATTTCTCTTTAAAGTGGTAACAGGCAGTTCTAATATGTACTTGAGTATATTAAGGGATCTTGGCACAGTAATGCAAACTATTTTAATAATTTAAGATAACCTAAAAAGTGCTGTCTTGCATTTTTACTTGATAAGAAGATAAGATAAGATAAAAACTTTATTGATCCCACAKTGGGGAAATTTGCACATTACTGCAGCTYAATACAGGAGAGGCTGAGAAGAATAATGAAAGATAAATAAAAGATAAAAAAACCACAATATACACATGTGATGTATAATAATGTACCAATTCACATATACACATATACATAAACACATATGCATATACATTTTTATACATATATACCGTATAGTACAGTAAATAAATGAATGAGCCTTGTGATCAAATAATATTGTAATTTTTTTTCTTTAAAAAAAAGAACAAGTTTTATGCTTAATTGAAAAACTGAAAATAATTTGAATATTTGTAAAACAATAATTGATGTAGAGCAATGCATTTGGATTTTCTTGGTCCACCATGCTTTGCTTCCATAAACATGTATATCAAATCATAATTTTTTTGTTTTTTTTTAAGTTTGTGGTGACTTCGTTAATCAGGTTTATCTGTACAATATGATAAATGATATGTACAATATGTGATTTGGGTTTATGTGTTTACATGTTTTCTAAAGTGGGAAATAAATTTGATGTAGAACAATATTTTCTTCATATCGTGCTTTTATAACTTTCATTATAAAGCAACCATATTTATACAAAACTATTAATGAAACGTTATGGCTGATTTAAACAAAAGCAATATGATTTTTAATTTTTTCAAAAGTTAGGYGCTTTTCTTTTTCAAATCAAACTCTGACATAAAAAAAATCAATATAAGTACAGTATGTAAAATGGAAGTTTTATATTGTTCATCTTCATAGTAGATGTACACTTGTAAAATGCAGTGATGCCACATATGTCAGTGTGTGTCATCATCTTGTGTAGCTGATGAAAATGTGTCGTGTTTGTTACGAGGAGCAGGCTGGAAACCTGTGCACTGTTCCTTTAACAGGCTTCTCTGGTGCTCTGCCTTGTGCTTGGGGCATAGTGGGGGAGGGAGGGACGTTGTTGATGAAAAGATGAGCTCCGACTGGTGGAAGTGTGTGACGTCAGGAAAAGGAGAGGGCCTGTGGTGTAAAATAACATGTCCTTATATGGTGGGAGGTGGACAGTGCCATTTGCAGAGAGAGGTGAGATTCATTCTGTTCTCAGGGATCCCGTTTGCTCTGTTTTTTTTTTTTCAATTTATTCTTTAATTTACCTGTAAAGCTACCATAAAACCAATCTAACTTACTTTGTTTATTTGTTTAACAAAAACCTAACTATGTGTTTAATATTTATCTTTTATTTAACTTGAAGGTATTCACTTTAATCTCTATTTTAGGAGTAAAATGAGTCATGTTTGGGTTAAAAACAAAGATTTCTGTGTTCACTGCCTCCCTTTGAGGATTAATATACCTCTAAATGAACAAAAATAAGGTATTTTAAAAAGTGAAAGATTACATTATGTATTTCTATCACTGTTTTTCTCTGTGATGTTGACATTTGCTCATTCACCCCCACCCCCCTTTTAATCTGCTCGCTTGTTCTCCATTCATGCTTTAACCTCAGAACAACAAAACAGAAACAAAAGCTGGGTCTGACTCTCGACTTTGCTTAACATGTGACTTACCTCTGATGTTTTCCTACTTGGTATCGCCTGAGAACAAGCAGTCACCTCCCCTCCCTAAGTCAGATTTGTCTCCACTCCAAGGAAATGCACTTAGTCGAGTAAGGAAACTGTAGTTGCACTCTTCCAGCTGGACACTTGTACATTCATTTAGTAAAAAGGGACCAGGCTGTCTTCAAAGGAGGAAGTTGGTGGACAAGTTTAGGCTAACAAGCCATGACAAGGATATTTGTGAATCTCTGAAAGATCTTTTGAACCCCCCCTCCTTCCAATGTTTCAGTGGTTGGGGCCATGGCCTCTCAGTCAGGGTAAGAAATGTTCAGCTAGTTGGTTGTTTTCAATATCTTGCTATATGTTTTATGAAAGTATGAAAATCTTCTGTATAGCACAGTAAAACTTTAGTGTTTCTTCTAGTTTTGGATGACATTTCATCATGGTTATGTTAGAGGCCCAGTCATATATTCATAATAATCAGATAACCATCAGCTCTTATTTACTGGTTTCACACAAGTTGTGGTTGTTGTGAGTTAGAAAGAGACATAYGAGCTGATTAATTTGGGTACAACATGAACTGTTTTCTCAACTCAGAAGACTTTGACCTTTTCTGTTTAGCATGCTGTTGAATCACTACATTACTTTACACACTAATAGTTTTCTTTAAGCTTGAGAAGTGAGACATGCTTTACAAGCTTTTATGTATGTTTGTAATAAAGTAAATATTTTGTTTTACTTCTTATTCATTAGATACATGTAGGGGAACTTGGGCCTTGCTTGGCCAAAATTTCCAAGTCAAAGCTCACCTGACCGGACCGTCTAACTTCAAAACAGAGATTGTGTAACGCAGATATTATCTTTTGCTTCATCTGGATATCTACAAACATATCTTAYATTAATATAATTGATTCTGTGGGGTTTTATATTAAGAGTAAATCAAATATTGGCTTAAATTGTACAGTTTAGTTATACTACATTCTTAAAAAACTCTTTAGCTTGGAAGTTACAACTTGATTTGAAAAATTAAAACCAGGATGACCAAGGTTGGCAAGACACCTGTCAAATCAATGAGTAAAGTTTATTAGTACAAACATACTTTAAATTTAATTGGTTTAAAATTAGGGGTGCACCGATTGTAGGTTTCTGGGTGATCACGATCCGATTCCAATTTTGGCCAATACTTATTTTTTAAACAGCTGATCAGTATCAGATGTTATAAGGTCCCAAAACACATTCAAAGTTCCAATTGTATTTCATTGAAACAATCCAAACTTGTTCCACCGATTTTGTGTAAGTATCAGCCGATTTCCCGAAATTAAGGAAAAAAGTGCAGATAAATCGTCTGGCTGATTTAACTGTGCACCCCTATTTTATATGTTTAATGGTAATTTTGTATGCATAAAAAACAGAATGAAATCATCAGGAATTGACTTTGCAGTGACCTCATGTCACCAGCCTTTTCTTTTTTGTTGTTATTGCCCTCAGTTTGAATTTATGACATACTTTGTTTATTCAAACTAAAAGTGTACTTTGTTGTGTTTTCCTCTACAYACTAAAGTAAGCCCTGCATAAGATAGTCCCCTCTAATTTAAGGTACTCTTTTTGTTTTCACACTTAAGCTGTCCTTTTGTTACATGAAAGGCTCAGATTTAAAGAACACTTCAATGACTTGGTTAGATACATTTATTAACTACCACGTTTCTGCACCAGCTGTTTGAAACCAGCAACAGACAGTTGAGTTTTGCATGCAGGGATTTCCTGTACCACAGTGTGACAGAGTCTCACAACTCATAAGAATCAACAGATCAGGTCAGTAAGTGGATAAGATGGATGTGAGTGGCGTTTATAAAAGACCCTGCCTCTGTGCAAACAGTGGATCATTCAGAGAAGCAGTCCCACTCCYAACCAACTTCAACCGATTAATTTACATTTAATGTACTATTATTATGGCATAGTAACAACAGTATTGGTACACTGTTTAGTATCACTACTTGTCTGACCAGTTAAAACGTGTAGTCTTATTTAGAGTGCTTTGGCTTTAACCACACACAACATTTATAACATGAAAGACCCTCAAATGAAAGATTGTGCTTGTCAGCTGTGTGGTAAATTAGACAGAATGACTATCATTACACTGAGTTTACTGAGTGTGGTTTTAGTAAATCATCTTCACTGTTGGCTGTCATGGACACGTGATGTCGGCACAAGGTAATCAGTGGTCAGTTCAGTTGTAGTAACTTTGTTATTATGAAAAGTGTTTTGTTGTGCATTTAGGTTTGGTATAGTCTTACTTCTTAGCTGCGCTGTACAACAACATTTTGAATTCTTTACATGTCCACTGACCAAACTGTTAAAAACAACTACCATTCACTCGTTCGTAGAAATGCGCCAGTTCTGGCTTTGTGGGTCAGTTTCTTTGTGTATCTAGCAGTTGACTGCTAGAGACAAGAGGCGTTAACGTTTTTGTTTTGCGTGTGTCTGTAGGGTTAACTAAATATCTAATGAACCTAATGATTTTAGTAAAACTTTCAGAGGGTAGTTACAGGATTTACATCTGCAGCTGATTAACTTCTGGAGTTACCCTGTTCAAGATGGCCACCTTAGCAGACATAATAATTCCTGTAACTTGGCAACTTTTACTGATATGGAGCTCAAATTTGGTGTGTTAGTAGCTGAGTCATCATCAAGTTTCCCAACAGCTATTCCGTCTTGCAAGTTGTAACAAAATCACGAGATTTACAAGGTTTGATCAAAACTGCTGTAACTCCATCACTTCTCAGCACAAGATGGCTTTTAATTATGGCTGCAATGACTTCTAAGTCAGCTTCAGTTAACTGGGTTTGGAGCACCAAGGCCCCCGGACCTGCACAGCCCTTGCTGCAGGTGAGGTGGCCCTCAGTAGGGTGAACCCATATGGCGCTCTCAGGTTGAGCCCAACCATGCCTCCAGGTTGGAGGCCTGATCACCAGGTTCTCGTGTGTCCCTCCCACAAACCTGGCTCCAGGTTCTGGCCCCGGTAACCCACATCCAGGCGAGGGACGTTGAGCTTCTTGCTGTCTTCTGTCCATCCAAGTATGGTCAATCGCTCTTTGTCAGGTCTGTCACATAGAACCAGTCTGCCTTGGGAGATCCTACCGATCATTCAGGCACACCAACTCATCCACCTTCTCCTCCTAGCTGTTTGTAAATCTCATTCTTCTTCACAGTTAATGACTCATATCTGGTTGGCACTGATGATGTGAAACAGGCAAAAGTTTTGTTAAAAGATTTGCTGGGAAGTTACACTACAGACTCACTGATGAGTTTTACAGAAAGACAGTCAGAAGTTATAAAAACGTTTGATTGTGTAAACACTGGTAAGCATTTTGTCTCCAACTACGGCAGAGTTTCTTGTCCTAATAAATGACTTTAGGATAGTGGTGAAAGAAATATTGATACAAACAGTAGCTGTGTGTAGTTGCACTTTAGAAGAAAAACTGTCATGATCAAGGGAAATCGTTGTTTTACTTGTTGGTTTTGTTTTCTTTTTGCTCTGAAACCAGAGCAGAAAGACTTCAGCACTGCATATTATTTGTTCTTTGATCACAAGTCATATAGTCATCACAATATTACAGGTTTTCTTGATATTGTGCAGCCCTAGTGGAGGATTTAAAAAGAATATGAGAGCCGCTTTATTGTGTCTGGACAAGCCTAAGCTTATTAGAGACTACTTTCCCCACAGGTCATCTCTGAATATCGCTGTTTATGTTTTTGCAATATACCAAAATAAAAGCTCACAAATATGTGTATACCCTATTTATATCCTAAATAATGCTACCTTGTCTTCATTAGCTATTATATACACACAGTCTACTAATTGTTTTCTTTATTTAAGCTGATTTTCTTGCTCTGTTTGTGTTAACAGCAACATGAACCGTGAGGACCGGAATGTGCTCCGAATGAAAGAAAGAGAAAGGAGAAATCAAGAAATCCAGCAGGGAGGAGGAGAGGCCTTTCCAGCTAATTCACCTCTCTTCCCCGAACCCTATAAAGTTGTAAGTTTGTTTAGAGTCTTAATTCACAGTTGGCATGTAGTTGATCTGTTTGAAGTGACGTGCAACTCTTACAGGAAGTGAAAGCTGCAATGTCAGAAAGCTTCTTAGAGGTGCAGCRTTGTTCATGTTTACTGTTCAAGTTCTGAAGAATAAAAAGGTTAAGGTGGGATGTTTTGTTTCAACATGTCTGAATATTTAGTAACTAATATTTTTAATTTTGTTCTAATCTAGATGATCTCACAAATTAAAAAAGGTAACTTACATAGCATGTGTTATGTTAATCATAATCAGATATTAAAAGAAATACTTGGTGCTTTGAAATATAAGCTCAACCAGTTGTCTCGTGATCAGTAATCGGCTAGCTGCACAGAATTCAAAACAGCCTGCTGACAGTTCCTGGTGTTGATTTGCTGTTTTGTCACGCAGCTGTTAATAGTAAACAAAGCAAGACACGGTGTCTCTGCTGCACTTCCTCCTGTGTCGTCTGCTTGTGCTCACARCAGATATAAAGGCCATCCAGCTCCTGCCAGCCAATATAATTGTAAAGAGGATTTAGTTTCTCTGTACTGGTGTAATCTTTGCCACTAACCAGATTTGAGCAGATGTAAGTGGCTCCTCTCCTTAACTAGGCCTAGCCATCAAAGAAGCAGTGAGGAATGTGTCCTGACAGGTTGCGAATAGAAAAGCCACCAAAGGTGAGTGATGTGTGTGTGTGTGTGTGTGTGTGTGTGTGTGTGTGTGTGTGTGTGTGTGTGTGTGTGT
>NW_013952558.1:622591-635706 GCF_001266775.1 Austrofundulus limnaeus | reverse complement strand
GTGTGTGTGTGTGTGTGTGTGTGTGTGTGTGTGTGTGTGTTTGGACAACAAGAAAGCAAAAGATCAAAGCTGACATTAAAGACAGAAAAGTCCTTAACTTTTTACAACGAAGGACACATTTGCTGCATACAATTTTACGCTGCGTTTTGTTGATTTTTTTTTTTTAAATCACATATTTCCATTGTGCATATTGAAGCTGGGAAAAACAAACCGTAAAGTCACACGCTTTCTGTACTTTTGATTTCTTCTCTACGGCTCGTGTGAGTTTTATGTAAGCTTTAGTTTGACTTTCTGTCATGCTCCACTAAGTGGAAGTTTACAGTGTTCTGCATTGAAGACCATGTGTGCACACAGCTGCAGCTGTGGCCTCTCGAATGTAGACCAGCACCGCAGTAACGTTTTTATGGTGCAAAGTTCACGTGCTTATTCATCTACTCAGAATGAACAGTGTTCAATTAAGTCAAATGTACTTCTCTGTGTTTGTGTTTGTGTCTCTGCAAACAAATGCTTTGCTAAACAAACAGTTTTTTTTTACAGTGTTTCTAATCTAAACATTTTCATCATCATTTTGCTTGGAATTACTAATTGTATCCCTTTTAGTGATTATTTCTGTGCCATTTGGAATTAGAGACACTCAAAGCATGTTCGCACRACAAACGGAAAACCTCAAGCTAGAAGAAAAATGAGTAATAGTACTCTCCACTATCTACACAAATGAGAGCCAGGCTTTGCTAGTACGAGGTGCTGGAGTGCATGTTGTGACCGAGTCAGTTACATTTCCTGCTGCAGATAACAGCCTGTATTTCCACACTCTCAGTGTGAATCTGTCAAACAAAACCGAAGTGTCAGACTGCGTCTGAAACTGGAGCCGGTGCGCAGGCTGCAAACAGGTCGACTGGAACCTCAAAGTGATTGATTAACCTCTGTTAAAACCATGTGTTGACCCTTATCCCAGTTCAGATGAATTTAAACTGTTCTCAGCTCAGTTTACACAAAATAACTTTGAGAGTGGCTGGTGGGGCCTCTCCTTTTTTTTACTTGTTTCAGTGAATTATTCTAACTCTATAATTAGGGATAAAATATATAATAAATTTAAAGCTGTTTTCTTTTCTTCTTTTTCTCTGCTTTTGCAGTTTGAGTAATTTTTTTCAGTTTTTTCTTCTTTTGGTTCTGCCTTCAGGTTAGCAAAGAAGATAAACTGTCCAACCGTATCCAGAGCATGCTGGGCAATTACGACGAAATGAAAGAACCAATTGGTGACACGCTTCCAAAGCTCGGAGGTAAACCTTCTAACAGCTCGTCTTCCTCTGAAGAGAAATCCGGCCCACCTTTATTTGTCGGGGACCAGCGCAGCGTTGGTAGCGGCGGCGGGAGCCAGAGCAGTAAGTGGACTCCTGTTGGCCCAGCARCCGGCGGGTCTTCATCCCAATCCCAGAAACGCTCTGGACTCCCCGGCGGACACAGCGGCCAGAGGAGCGGCGGCGGCAGTAGCGGCAGCAGCAACAGTAGCCAAAGAGGTGAAGTGCGAGAAAAGAAGTCGAGTAAACACAGCGGAGGTTCGGATCACTCCAAGTCACACACATCAAGTCCGGCCAAGGGGTCTCTGAGTTCCTCCAGCAGCCACTCGCGGAGCTCCTTGTCTGCTGAGCAGCATCACAGCAAGGAGCGCTACCGGTCCAGATCTCCACGAGACAGAGAGGCGAACTGGGACTCCCCCTCACGGGTTCACACCTCTTTCCCCAGCGGACAGCACTCGAGTCAGACCTTTCCTCCCGCTCTCATGTCCAARCCCATCTCCATGCTGCAGAAGCCCACAGCTTATGTGCGGCCAATGGACGGCCAAGAAACTACAGAAGCAAAGAGTTCTCAAGCAGACAGCTACAGCGGACAGTCCCACAGCAGCACCATAGGAGATGTGAAGCCCAACGGCAAGGCRTCACTAACCAAACTCAAGATCCCCTCACAGCCTGTAGAGGTAAGCTTCAGTGTTCGTGTGTCCTAAATTTCATCACCATTCAGKGACTTTGTGAGTTTAGTTGGCACTTAGTTTGTCAGCTGTTAAAAATATRTTTCTGAGTAGAATCTCTTTTAAGTCCATTAAATGGAGCCGYAATTACGATTACACAAGTATCAAAGTTCACAGGCACACCTGACTGCTACAGACGAGCAGGTTCCAGAACTACATATAAACTATGTCTATAAATTGCATCTAAAATGATCAGTAGTTTAGGTTTAAACCAGAGGAGCCCAAAGTGGGGCCCACCCAAGCCATTTGATTTGGCCCACCTGTCATACTATGTAGAAACACAGTATTTCCACTGAAAGTCATTTTATTCATTGGTCAAATGAATAAAGATGCAGATACTTTAAGACTTTTTTTCCTTCTTTCTGCCACCTTTCATTTTATTTGTGATTTGTATTTTTATTGTACATAAAATTTGTTAATATATAAGGGACTGTAGTGCAGATAGTTTTCACTTATGGTGCTGACTTTATCTTTGATATATTAATATTAAACATGAAACATGAAATACAAGCAACAACAAGAGATATTTAGATTAGATTTAACCACACATGTAGATTTGCCCACGTTATAAGGCCACAAAACTCATATTTTATCAATTTATGAAATGTCCCATGAGCCTTTGCTGGTTGAACGTATGGCAGACTTCGCTAAAAACCAAAGTGGGCCATTGCACTGGCTAAAAGATTAATCATTAAAAATAAAGTACTTTATTTAAAAAGTATTTGTATTTCATGTATTCTGTTACCACATTTGGCCCGCAGCCCCTAGATGATCATTTTGGCCCACTTGGGGAAAAAGTTTGGGCACCCCTGGTTTAAACACACGTTGTGTTCAAAGAGTTGACTTATTTTTAATGAAAAACTGAACAGCTTRTTGCAGATGATCTGAGTAAACCCATAGGTGTCATAAAAAGCCTTTTAGTGTGACTCATTGTACTCAGAATGGAAGCAACCTCTCACCTGTTGTACTGAGATTATTTTCATGAACATGTTTGAAGTATGGTGTTTCTTTCTGCAGGGCTCCGGTGATCCAAACTGTGTGGATGAAATTCTGAAGGTACGTACTACTTCCASTATCAGACCTGTTCATTTGGAGTGAAAAGAAAGAATTGAAGGAGGAATATTTCTTGCTTACTCAACATCATGAAGCTAATCTCTRCATTTTTTCCCTTTTTGTCATCTTTTTTTTTAAACAGGAAATGACTCAGTCGTGGCCCCCTCCACTCACAGCCATCCACACTCCCTGCAAAACAGAGCCCTCCAAGTTTCCATTCCCCACCAAGGTCAGCATTAAGCCAACAGTTTTTAACTGGTTCAGTGGATTTTGTTATTATGAATTTTAAAAATTAAGATTTCTTTCTTTTTATGTAGAGCAAACCAGCTACCAAACTTTCTTTTTCTTTTTCAATAAAGAAATAGTCGTACAACTTATTTGAGCTTTTTGGTGAATTAGCTTCTGTTACGGACATAAATCCCTATTTATCTGTTAACATGCTTGACAGATATTATAGTCGAGGAAGAACATAAACACTACTTCGTAAAAAAACAATGTTTTTTTGTTTTTGTTTTTTTAAACTTCAGGATACACATGCTTTTCCAAGTGGAAACAGTGAGTTTCATAATTCCTATTCCATTCTGCACATTCAAGATGAAATTGTTTGCTAATCTCTTATGTGTTTGTCTGGTCTGTGTATTTATATATATCTATATGCACCTTCTTTGTGTTTCAGAGAGAGGCAGCTCATCTAAGAGCTCCAGCAGCCACCAGCCTAAAGACTGCAATGACCCTCCCACGTAAGTGATTCATCTTCTCCTCTTTGCTTGTAACATGCATGGTTGATGTTTTCCTTACATTACTTTATGATAAAGTTTAGAAAGCAAACACACATATAAAACAATAAATAAACATCTTCAGAAGACTAAAATAAAATAATAAATCAAGCAACATAAAATGGGAATGTAATTGTAAATCAAATAGAAAGATACAGAAATTTCTGGTAGGATATTAGGTTATGTCATCCCTTAAAGGGATCCCCGATTAGTTGTAACATTAGACTAAAGACTGTAAAAATACTRTAGGCTGTTTTGTTTTGTACATTTTTAAAAATATATTTTAACACGGACGGAGCCATTTTATTTACACGCAAAGCATTCTGGGTAAATGATGACGTGGGTAGGTCATCAGTGCGAGGCTGCTAGCAAGCTATATCCACCCTGAAGGTTAATCTTGGACAATATCTGATGATCGACTCTTTTAAATGAAACCAGAGAGCGTTGACAGAGAGGAGAAGGTAGAAATGACTCAACCTGGAACTGAAAATATGGATGGAGGACAACAGAGCTGCTTCATGGAAGAAGAACCTCAGCTTAGCCTGTTAGCCTTTGCGCTAGCACTGACGCTATATTGCCTTATATGTATTAGCTCGGTGCTAGCGTGACAAACAAACAAGCTAAACTGTTGTCCTCCATCCATATTTTCAGTTCCAGGCTGAGTCATTTCTACCTTCTCCTCTCTGTCAACGCTCTCTGGTTTCATTTAAAAGAGTCGATCATCAGATATTGTCCAAGATTAACCTTCAGTGTGGATATAGCTCACTAGCAGCCTCGCACCGAKGACCTAGTTGATGTCATCATTTACCCAGAATGCTTTGTGTGTAAATAAAATGGCCCCGTCCGTGTAATATATTTTGAAACTTTTAGTTAAAAAATTATAAAAACTGAGCATCCTACAGTATTTTTACAATCTTTATTTTACAGTTAAATATACGTTTATTAAATAAAGTCTAATGTTACAACTAATCGGGGATCCCTTTAACATCCCAACGTTTTGTTGTTGGGTCTGCTACCTGGCGAGGTGATCCAAAAGGAAGACTATTATCTTTTTAAAGTTCTAATGATTGCATGTAAAAAGGCTTGGCCCACCTCAGACTGATCAATGGCAAGAAATAGGGGAGGAGATACACTCCATGGAACAGCTGACAACTTTGTCATTTTGTTATTGGATGAATTATATTGTACCTCTTCTTTATTTTTGTTCTRTGTTGCAATAAGAAAAGGGTTACAGCTACAAAAAAAGTGTATTTAAATTTTGTATTTTCAGAATGCTGAAAGAAGATTTGATTGTAAGCAGCAGTGACGACAGTGATGGAGAACAAGACGCCAAGAATGCCTCAAGGAACACAAGGTGAAGTGCAAATGTTTTTTGGTAAAATGTAATTAATAAAGTATATTTTCACTTAATATCAGTGGATTTTCACAAAGCATTGTTTCGAAATCTCCATAGCCCTCGTCGTTTTGTATCTGTAGTAATTGCCAGCAGTGTTTGTTTGACTCTAGCACCGTTTGTCTGCGTTTGTCCAACAACAGCAATAACAGTGAAGCAGCTGAACCATCCAGGGACGACTCCAGCAGCCACAGCGGCTCAGAGAGCAGCTCAGGCTCTGACAGCGAGAGTGAAAGCAGCACGACTGACAGTGAAGCCAACGAGCACCCACGACCTGCTTCTCCTGAAGTAATTACATATTAATCATTTTCTGCACTGCTAGAACTACGTTAAGTCCTTTTTGTTACAGTGAGAATTGTTTTAAATGATGATTATTCTTATCTGTAAATGTTTGCTCATGAAGACCGTTTCTAAGTTTTGTTTTATTCTCTCCCCTTCAGCCTGAGCAGCTCAACAAGTGGCAGCTGGACAACTGGTTCAAGAAGGCCAAACAGTGTCCCGCTTCCCCCATAGACAACAGCGTCCCGTCGAAGTGTAAAAAAGAGAGCCGAGATTTCGGCCGTGGTTCTGGAAGCCAAGGCGGGGGGTCGAAAGACTCCACAGCACCAGCCCCGAGCAGAGACTTGCGAGCGCCGCAAAAAGGTGCGGAGGGTGGCCGCAGCCGTCAGAAGTCCCCCGCCCAGAGTAACGGCAGCACAAATCCTCGCATCCGAGTGGGCAAAAAGCAGCCGAAAAAATCTGAGAAGCCTCCTGTGGTGGAGGAACCAAAGGGGGGTCTGAAAGTGGAGAGCGAGCCGGCTCCAGAGATCCCCCCMCACCAACCCAAAGCTGCCACTAAGGGTTCCCGCAAGCCAAGCATCAAAAAAGAACCCAAATCCTCCCCCAGGCCCTCTGCGGCCTCCGTTACCACCACTACAGACAAACGCAAGACCAAGGCGCCCACCAAGACTCCCCAGTCTCGTGAAATTATCAGCACAGACTCGTCATCGTCAGACTCTGARGGGAACGACAGCATCCCCTCATCCTCACAGACGCCCAAGTACACAGAGAGCATCAGGACCCCCGTTTGTGTGTTTTCTCCTGTGGAAGAGAAAGAGCTGCTGTCCCCTCTCAGCGATCCAGAGGAGCACTACCCCACAAGGCAGCCTCATCAGCAGGCTTTACTCGTTAAGATAGGTAAGTCAAACCCTCTCATAAGTCCTAAAATAACAACATAAAAGTCTCATTTTATTGTGCGTTCTTGTGTTGTGTTTATGCTGCAGAAGCTTTTCTTTATTTTGGCCCAAATTAAACCCTTCCCTTCCTTTTCCTTCCCTTTCCCATAGATCTCAGCTTGCTGTCGAGGATCCCAGGACGGCCTTACAAGGAGCCTGTAGAGATAAAAGTGGAGAGGGAAGACTCTCAAGACCGAGACAGCAAGGACTTCAGTAAGCAGAGCAAGTCCAAGAGGAAACACAAGGTAGAGCCAGTCTCAGATGTTTTCTTCTTCTGTCCTTTTGATTCTATTTTTACTTTTAACCATTAAAACACTTTAACTGTTACAGCACATATTTACGGGTTTGTCATAAAAAATTAAGGTCCCATAACCAACCAATAAACCAAAGTTTTTTTTAAATGTGCATTTTCCCCCCTTCTTTAATCCTTAGAACGAGGAGGAAGCTACGAAGCCRGAGAGTAAGCGATTCAAGACAGAAGACAAGTCGTTATCTCATCATAAAAACAGCAGTAAAGAGTGAGTATTTTATTTTATTTTTCTAATAAGGTTTTGCCCAAATTGGCACTCCTGATGCKTTTAATAGCATTTTGTTTTGTAATGGAAACGCACAAGTTTTTATGTMATTTTTTTTACAGTTTGAAAAATAAACACATTAACCTTCAGTGTGCTTGGTCAAATCTCAGCCTAGGAGCTTATTGATGTGGCCTTAAGTC
The DNA here is from genome assembly GCF_001266775.1 of Austrofundulus limnaeus. NCBI lineage: Eukaryota > Metazoa > Chordata > Actinopteri > Cyprinodontiformes > Rivulidae > Austrofundulus > Austrofundulus limnaeus. Next base: position 628,529 of record NW_013952558.1, on the reverse strand, counting down.
GGCCTTTAAAAGCCACACCTGTTACCCTTCATTCTTTACTCTCTGGTTTTGTCTTTGTTATGAATTTCCGTAATGTTAATATTTAATCTTATGTCAATGTCTGCTTCAGGTCAGTTCATAACACTTTTTTTTTTCACGTACTTAAATTTTGTAAACTTTGTAAGTGGGTGGTATCACATTAGTTTAAAGTGGTCTCAAAACATTTACTGTATCATAATAATTTCTGAGAAAAATTATCTTCTAGCAAAGTTTGTTATTGTGACAGGCCTATTAAAGAGCGCATGTAACACAGGACTGCTTCACATTTAACCAGGTCAAAGCGGCCTTTGGAAAAGAAAGAGGAGCCAGCCCCCTCCCCTTCTATGTCAGGTCCWCAGAGGACACCTAAGGGAGACCATTCAAGTCGAAAGGGGACAGTCAGCCAGTCCTCCAGCTTGCTGTCGAGTGCGAACGGGAGCAGAAAAGAGGGGAGTCACAGCACAAAGAGCAGCTCCACCTCCAAACACAGAAAAGGAGACGACAAGGGACGCAGCACACGTGATGGGAAGGTTGACGTGAGTACTGTGAAATGTTTGTAATCATCTTTCAAACACAACACTACATTTGTGAGCTGAGTCGTTCACCTCGCCATCTGTGCAATATGTTATACAAAGTACCTGAAGTGATAATACAAGCATAAAGAAACATCAGTTACTGCTTTTCAAYGAGGACAATGATCAGGTCAATAGCTGCTGTATGTTTGTGCTGCATTTCAGCTTCCTCCTAGCATTATTATAGTCACAAATCAAATATTTATACTCTTATAACAAGCAGCTGAATATCTAGCTCTTCTATGTATAAGCCCAATACTTAAAGAATGCAGTATATTTTCACCTTTCCTCCATGTTATTATTCACATCATAAATGGAGTACATTCCCCCATTAAATTTAACTGTCTCCCTTTCTGTGTCTGCAGGAGAAATTACCAATTAACCAGTTGGCAGTGCCTCCTCTCTCCACAGACGACTCCAAGTCTCAGAGATCTAAGCTGGTTTTTGAGGACAGGTAAGAGGAGCTCTTTCCCCTGTGGATAACCCCCTCAGCGGGGCTCAGAAAGAGCTGCTGTGGGGCTCTAGAGTTGCCTTTGATGCATGAAGCTATGGGAGGTTGGGGAGGTCGTGAATAGAAGTGGCCGCCTGCCAGAAAGATTATGTAAATTTCCATTTTAAAAGACTCTCTGCCAGGACTCTGTGTCCTTTTTCATGCTGTTATAAAGAAACGACACAGAGCTGCTTAAGATTCTTGTGCCTTTTGTTTCAGAATTTGATTTAACGCTTGAAAAGATCTTTAACGATTTTAGAAAAGTGACAAATAATTGTACATTTCCACGTGCAAACCGAGACGTTAAAGAGTGTTGGAATGTGTGACGCTTTCTGTAAATAGTTGTGCTTTTTTACTTTGATTTAGTCTGTAAATTGATTTGACCTGCCAATATTTTGGTTTCAGGGCTTACTCAGCTGATCACTACTTACAAGAAGCCAAAAAGCTCAAGCACAATGCAGATGCACTGGTAAGTGAAGCTATGCACGGGTGGAGTTGAGATGTTTGGATGTACGGTCAATTATTACACGCAAGGTAAAACACTACTAAAGTTTGACACGTAAGAAATGCTTTTTAATTAGGATTTAAAGTCAACATTTCTGGCATTTTAACCAAACATCTGCTAATTAAGTTTCAGATTATTTTAATGATTTTGTGAAGGGAACTGGGCTAATAATCAGATTTCTCATTCTGAGYTTTTGCAGTTTTTGAGCATGACAAAAAAAAGTAGATATTTTGTTACCTGGGCATTTGTTAGATGTCAATCTACAATCCTGATTAAAATTTTAAGACCAGTCGAAAAATGGCAAGAATTCACATTTTACATTGTTTGATCTCAAGACGGTTCTAAGTAGAGCTTTGAAATGCAAAGTGAGTGAGACTGAAAAAAACTGAGTAAGCATTTATTTGCAAACATTAATCTGAAATAGGCTGTTCATCAGTTGATCTAAGTTTAAGACCACAGCATTTAAAAGCACAAATCTTTGCAAAAATGGGGATTCAGTGTAATTCTTTGTCAGGTATCCACAGTGTCATGACCTCCTGATGGCAAAGGCAAAAAAAGTTTCTGTCTTTGCTGAGTTGCATAATCAAAGCCATTGCTGCTGAGGTTGGACGAAGTAAGACAGTCATTTTAAACTTCTTAAAAGAGCTCGATGGTTATGGAACAAAAAAAAGTCAAGTGATGGACCCACATTTCACCGGTCCTGTGCCRGAGRATCCAATTGACTGTCCGTTAAGACGCAGGACAATCCTCGGCCCAAATTAAGCTCGTCACTCTTTTGGACCATCCTGTGTTCCCTGATCTAAATCCAGTTGGGAACATTTAGGTTTGGATGGCAAGGGAGGTTTACAAAAATGGACACCCGTTCCAGACAGAGGATCCCCTCTGTGACGCTATCATCACCACTTGGAGCAACGTTCTCTCTGTCCTCCTGGAAACGCTAGCATCAAGCATGCCAAAACGACATTTTTGAGTTGATTAACAAGAGTGGTGCAGCTATTCATTACTGTCTTTTTTTTTCTTCAGATTTTATTTCAATTTTAGAGGGGTTTGGGGTCTTTCTTTTTTTAGATATGGTCTTAAACTTTTGATCAGCTGAAGAACAACCTATTTCACTTTCAATTATTATTTGTTTAGATGATTACTCAAATGTTTTTGTCTCACTCCCTTTTCTTCAGTGCWAAATAAAAATTCTTGTCATTTTCCAACTGGTCTTAAATTTTTGATCAGGATTGCAGCATATTGTTCTTTTTCAGACCTAAATTGTTGCTGCAGTTGTTACTTTTGAACTATGTTTAAAACATCACAGTTGATGCGTAAAGTTACTTTTACCTGAGGTCTTATCAATTAGATCTTCAGTTAATATTGTCTTGATGCTGATAAAGAATTCAAGCAACTCTGTAGCCAAGGATCCTTAAAGGGATCGCTGATTAGTTGTAACATTAGATTTTATTTGATAAACATATATTTTAACTGTAAAATAAAGACTGTAAAGATACTGTAGGATGTTTTGTTTTGTACATTTTTAAAAATATATTTAACATAGACRAAKCCATTTTATTTGCATGCAAAGCATTCTGGGTAAATGATGACGTGGRTAGGTCCTCGGTGCGAGGCTGCTAGCGAGCTATATCCACCCTGAAGGTTAATCTTGGACAATATCTGATGATCGACTCTTTTAAATGAAACCAGAGAGCGTTGACAGAGAGGAGAAGGTAGAAATGACTCAGCCTGGAACTGAAAATATGGATGGAGGACAACAGAGCTGCTTCATGGAAGAACAACCTCAGCTTAGCCTGTTAGCCTTTGTGCTAGCACTGATGCTATATTGCCTTATATGTATTAGCTCAGTGCTAGTGTGACAAACAAGCTAAACTGTTGTCCTCCATCTATATTTTCAGTTCCAGGCTGCTCTGTCAACGCTCTCTGGTTTCATTTAAAAGAGTCGATCATCAGATATTGTCCAAGATTAACCTTCAGGGTGGATATAGCTCGCTAGCAGCCTCGCACCAAGGACCTATCCATGTCATCATTTACCCAGAATGCTTTGCATGTAAATAAAATGGCTTCGACTATGTTAAATATATTTTTAAAAATGTACAAAACTAAACATCCTACAATATTTTTACAGTCTTTATTTTACAGTTAAAATATGTGTTCATTAAAAAAAGTCTAATGTTGCAACTAATCATGGATCCCTTTTAAGTCTTAAAAGGTATTGAAATCATCAATCCAAAAATAAGGCCTTGAAGTTCAAATGTCTTAAATCAACCTTTCAGAAGTCTTAAATGTTAAGGGTCAAACAAGTGCTTTATATGAAATCACAAGTTTATGTAATTTACAGTAAGTTGAGAACAATCTAAGTTTTGTGTCACTTGAACTTACTCTTTGTTTTGCAGGTAAACCGTTTTGTGAAGGCTGTCTTCTACCTTGACGCCGTGGTTTCCTTCATCGAGTGTGGCAATGCTCTGGAGAAGAGTGCCCAGGAAGCCAAGTCACCCTTCCCAATGTATGCTGAAACAGTGGAGCTCATCAAGTAAGGACAAATTCATACACTGTTTCTGCACATTGTTCTTCAATTTTATGTTTTGAAAACAACAAAAAAAATAAACTTCTGCAAACGTATGAGCTTACCACATCATTGCAAAACACCACCTCATCCATATGCAGAATGACGTGTCAGTTGTTGAGATGTATTCTGGGTAAAAGAACAACTTTGGACAGAGTAAAAGAAAAGTGTTCTTTTGGTTCTGCTGCACTGATGTTGAAGCAATATTAGGTTTTAATCCAAACTTCATGAGAGTTCAGACAGAAAGACAGCATATGAACTTTTATTAGGGTAAAACCTRATTAATTAAAATTTTCTTTATTTAGATACACKATGAAGTTAAAGAGCTACATGGCCCCAGATGCTACAACAGCAGACAAGAGGCTAGCTGTGCTTTGGTGAGTATAAGCCTGGCAGCATGTGGTAAAAGTGTCGTTTGTCCTTAACCCACAAATGTATTCATACATGCTTGTTGCTACTTTCAATCATTTGTTTTTAAAATGTATGCAAAGAAGTTACCTTCATACGTCTGGTGTCTGATTTCAAGCATACGTGATGGTGCTTTTCTCTGTCCAGCCTCCGATGCCAGTCTCTCCTCTACTTGCGGTTGTTCAAGCTGAGAAAAGACAGCGCTCTGAAATACTCCAAAACACTCACAGAACACTTGAAGGTACTGTTTCGTGAAATCASTTTGTTTTTCTTGGACAAATTTCCAATGCAGTCGGATTCCATGAATGCAATTTATAATCTGTAAATGTGCAACTACCTGCGAACATAATGTACTTTCTCTCATTTCATTCACAGAACTCTCTGAGTAACACCCAGGCTCCCTCTCCTGGAATGGGAAAGTAAGTTWTATGCTCATTTGATGTTTGGAGAGTCAAGTTTTAGTGTCCAGGAGGCATTTTTTTTAGGTTTTGTATTTAAAAAGTAAAATCCTAAAATTAATTTTGGCGAATTTTGATCAGTTTTAAACCCAGCTTGTATTTGTTGTTGCATATTTAATATTTTCTATCAAACTAATCTTTTTGTTGACTTGTCTCTGTTTTCCACACAGTAAGGCAGCTGGTATGCCCTCTCCAGTGTCGCCCAAACTCTCACCAGGCACAGCAGGAGGCTACTCATCCGTCAGCAGCAGCAGCAGCGCCAGCTCGTCTGTGACCATACCTCAGCGTATCCACCAGATGGCTGCCAGCTACGTTCAGGTCACCTCCAACTTCCTGTACGCCACCGAGATCTGGGACCAGGCCGAGCAACTGTCCAAGGAGCAGAAAGGTAAGTCACGTTTCCTACGGGGGTTAACTGAGGTGTAACATCGAGTTTCAAATGTTTATGACTCAACCTTTTGCTTGCTTTAAAAAAGAATCCACCAATGGAAATAACTGTGTTGAAAAACAAACACAGATAGCATTCAGGATTATATTGTGTCATGATGTCCTGTCTGGAATTTCTCAAACATGCTGCTACTGCTGCAACATTTCTCTTAAAGTTAATACAACACCAGGTCCTTTCAGATCGTTGTGGGCAAATCAAAACTTACTGCCAAACTGAGAAGCAGGCATTCATCTTGTCCCAGTCTTCTCTTCTATGATAAATATTATCAAAACCTGTAATGCTCTCTTATGAAATTAAATGTTTTCACTCATGTAGAGATACGTTTTGCCTGTATTTCTGCAAAAATCAGGGTTCCCACAGGTCCTTGAAATCCTTCAAAGTTTGTGAATTTTTAAAAAATTATTTCAAGGCCCTGGAAAGTTTGTGAAAACAGCCAAAAATTACACTTGTCCTTGAAAGCCCTAATATATATA
>NW_013952558.1:620295-621863 GCF_001266775.1 Austrofundulus limnaeus | reverse complement strand
GATGGATGGATGGATGGATGGATAAGTGGTAGCATTCTGTGGTAGCAGTAGGTATTTGCCGTCGCGCGTGGTTTTTTAAATTTGAAGAAATTGGTACTTGAAAGTCCTTGAAAGGTCCTTGAATTTGATGTTGACCAAGGTGTGGGAACCCTGAGAAATGTAAGACAAATGACACTTAAACTTGGCACATTTTTATGTATTAAGCAGAGCCTTAATTTCATTCAAATCTAGCATTTTATTTCTAAAACACAATGCTGTCTAAAACTGACCACTAAATTCACTAAATTACACTGTACACAAATAAAACCTAGAATGGAAGACAAAGGGCAAAATACTAAATAAATGCTCCTGACAGTAGTAGTTACTTTTACATTTTAAAATAAAATCTATTTTTTACGGGATCATCTGTTTATGACCTGTCTTTGATCTKTCCTTGTCTCAGATTTTTTCCTGGAGTTGGACAAAGTGATGGGTGCTCTGATCTTTAACACCAGCAGCATGACAGAACTGGTGCGCTACACTCGGCAGGGTCTTCACTGGCTGCGCCTGGACGCTAATCTAATTCCCTAGCGAGGACTCGTTCCCTGCAAGCCGCTTCCTCTCTCTCGCTCACACACACACACACACACACACACACACCCACGCAGACCTCAGCCTTTTGTTCACCTCTAGTTCCTCCAATGCTTACATGTGGTTAAGCTCTCAGACTTCTCTCCAACACTGTGTTCATTTTCTGCACCAGCTTGCCAAAAAAACAAAAACAACTCCGAGCAACTTAGGACATCTCTCACCTTTCGGCGGCACCACACAGTGACACACATGGAAAAGCTGCAAACGGGAATCAGAAGAGCTTATATCGCCTGGCTTCATATAACGGCGTTCTTATGAAATTTTTGAAGGCCTGGTTTTTATCTTGACGTAAAAAGCACTGGGTGCATAATTTATTCTGAGTACACTAAAACTGGGATTTTTATTTTTAGGCTCCTTTGGCTTTTTAATTTTTTATTTTGACTTTTTCACCAAAGTACCTCCCAGGAACACCAAAGGTGCTTTAAAATGAACATTTCTCTTTATCATTTTTGTGCCTTGTATGTGAGCTACAGGAAAACAGTCACCAATAATATCTGGAACCTTTTTTTTTCTTGCTTTAGTCAAATTATTTATGTAATCATTTGACCGCAACAAAGCTTATATATATATATTAGTTGTGAAATAATTTAAGGTATCTTTAACAAAGATCATATCCACTACAGCTACAATCTTCAAAGTCTCCTGGCAGGAGAGGATAAACTAAAAGGAAACCCTCCCAAAAATGTAAAAAAACAGAACAAATGGCTGTTTAATATTTGACACAATTATTATAAATTATTCAAAATTGTTTCCTAGCTGTAATTTTTATTTTTCAGAATTTTAAACTTCATTACTTGCCAAAAATTAAAATGTTTTAGTTTATATTCTAAAAAATTAGCAATTCTCACTAAAAAAAAAAGAAAACAAAAAACAGCCGGAGCCAACACATACATAAAATTTATCTTTTTAATTGGGATTACTTTTTAAAGCTTCATATC
>NW_013952558.1:611114-619750 GCF_001266775.1 Austrofundulus limnaeus | reverse complement strand
TTTTTTTTCTAACGTCCTACCAAAACTTGCTGAAAATACTAACTCTGGGCCAAATTGTATTTGAGCTAAAATCATGGGTTTATTTGTTTTGTCTGGACAAGAAAGTGCAACAAAAATTTTAGGATGTTTTAGGGTGTTTTTTTTTTACTTTGTAGTTTTTTTTTTTTTTTTTTTTAATTAAATGCAAATTCCTGTTTGGCCCAGCTTTTGTTGTTTTCTCCTGTTTTCATTCCTTCTGGCTCCCTGGTCTTTACTGCAAGAGGAGGGGATACTGTTATTTTCTCTTACACTTGAATAAGAGAAAGTCAGAGGAGGTCTTATTTTAATCTATGCAGGATTTTTAGAATAAAAAAGTATCTGTTTTTTGCAAGGAAAGAAAATATAATTTTAAGACGCTTGGGACTTTTTTCCTCTTATTTTATTTTGTTTTGCCTCAGTGAGAAACCTGTTTAACTCAAGTTGCCAATGCCTTTTAGCTTTTGCAATTTTGTGTACTGATGTATTATATGTGTATRTAGGTTTTTTTATTATTATACAGTAATTATTATCAAACAAATGGCTTTTAGTCCCTTTGTACTTTAAACTGGAGGCAACTTTTCTCATAGAAATTCCTCTGTGGGTTTTGCCAACACAGTCTGTCTTCATACATTGGTACACTTTGTAATTTGAGGTTGGCACCTCGTGTTCCTACACTATCTTCTAATCATTTATTTAAAAGAAAAATAGCATTAGAGTAAATCCTAACAGTTTGCAACTCTTATTTATTTCTTCCCCGATGCTCATTTTATTTCCGTTCTGCCTACCTTTTTTATTAAATAGGAAGCTGTAAATGGATCAGAGTTGACAATGAGACTTTTTTTTGTAAGTAGTAATTCATTTCTAACTCAAAGAATCCAGGGTAAGATGAGATTTTTTTCTCACTAGGAAGATGTTAACTTGTGCATGTTTCTATTTAAATACAGTTGTATAAATTGTAAATATAACACGTCTTAAAGAGTGAATTTTTACTACAGGTTGGCATTTTTATTAAATTTAAGAAAAAATGCTGTAAATATATTGTGAAAGACTTTATGCACATTTTTTTTCTCCTCTGAGCTTTTGTGTTGTTGTTCCCCAAAGTTGTTGCAGATGACAACCCGGTCTGTCAACACTGTATATCAAATTGATTTCTTTTTGTTGTTGTTTTTCTTACGAGCTCGTACACTTTGTCTTCTTATTCACCGTCTCGTATCATGGTCGCCACATAATCAGTGATGTCTCTAAATCCAATATTTTGTCTTCTCTGTATTTAATATGGAGTTGTGTATTTCATTAAGTGGATATTGTTGCTCTCACCTAAAGGATGGATGGGATGGCATGTACAGCCTTTCTGCTTCTTCCAAAAGAGAGACGTGTATTTMCTGTGTCCCTTTTGAACAATTGTTCCAATGCGTCTTTTCAGACAGAGGTATTTCTCATCAGAGCAGTTGTAGCAGTTTATACAGTATGTTGTATAACACCTTTTCTATAAGGCGTCTCCAGAGTGAGACTAGCAGCATACACTAAGTTCAATAATAATCTCAACTGGGCTTAGTTTAAAGAGAACTGATGATAGAGATGCTATATATGATGGATGCAATATGAATTAAGGTACCCTTTGAGTTTGATCTTCAAACTTAGGTTATGTAATTTAAAGCATTGTTGTGAAGTGAGTATTAATTGTGACTAATGAGAGTCTGTCCTGAATATTCTTTGTATTTTGCCGTATTGAGAATAAAATATATATGGATATGTTTAAATGAGTGCTGATGAATTTTTGTTAACAGTGTTAGGATTTTTTTTTAAAGTGCACCACCAATTTTTGCCCCTCCTGGCACTACTTTATAGACGCAAATTGATTCAAGATGGCCTCCACAGCAAACTTACAATAACYATTTCCGTCAATTTGACAGATATTGAGCTAAAATTCAATCTGGTAGTAGCTGAGAGTCATTCCTGACACTTATGAGAATGACATGTATACATATGATACAATGTTGCATGAGAGATTTGAAGAAAACAGCAACATAAGATGGTTTAGTTTAAATTTTTAGCATGGAAGGTTTTTTTCTGTTACTGTGAATATTGGTGAAAAGGGGAGCCATACACCAACATGAACAATAAAATAATGAGTCATAACGAACAGAGAGAGGCATGACACAAAGTTTGTGATGAGTTAAAGGCTCCCAAATACTCAACACTTATGTTTATGGTTGAATTAATAATTCAATTTAAAGTTCACACGAGAGGATGTAAAAAATGGCAGGTTGGCGTTCCTGGATTGCGATGTCTCGGTTTCGGATGGAAGACGGTTGGAAACTGGCGTATATCGTAAGCCCACCCACACAGACCAATATTTGCGTTTTGACTCCCACCACCCACTGGAACACAAGTTAGGAGTGATCAGGACTCTGTACCACAGAGCAGACAGTGTCCCTACAAACCCAGGAGCCAGGGAGAAAGAGAAATCACACACACGACAGGCCCTGSAGCAGTGTGGTTATCCTGACTGGGCTTTCCTGAAAGCAGACAGGAAACACAGACAGGATTCCATGCAACCTTCAGGTGAAAATGAAGACCCCAAACCCAGACCCAAACCAGTGGTTATTCCGTATGTTGCGGGTGTTTCGGAGAAACTAAGACGTTTATTTTCTAAACATGATGTCCCAGTGGCTTTCAAACCCCAAAACATTACGGCAAAGGCTGGTTCACCCCAAAGATCCGGTGCCCCGGCACAAACAGAGCAATGTTGTATATGCTGTTAAGTGCCAGGAGGACTGCGACCAGTTATACATCGGGGAAACAAAGCAACCACTGTTCAAAAGAATGTCCCAACACAGACGAGCTACATCTAATGGCCAGAACTCTGCAGTTTTCACTCATTTACAGGCCAGCGGTCACTCTTTCAGAGATGAGGATGTTCTCATTCTTGATAGAGAGGAACGTTTGTTTGAGAGAGGAGTAAAAGAAGCCATTTTTGTGAAGAAAGACCGTCCATCATTAAACAGAGGTGGAGGCCTCCGTTTTCAGTTGTCCCCCTCCTACAGTGCTGCTATTGCCAGTGTCTCTCCACCCGCTGTTAACAATAGGTGTTAATTAGGTGTCAACGATAGCCATGTGATGTATCAGTCACATGGAGGCAGGACTCAAAAGCCTGAATTTTGCCTGAAACTCTCAGACTGAAGAAGTCTCTTGGAGGAGAGACGAAACGTTTCATTAGAGAAGAACCCGTCCAGAAGACCTATACAWTTTTTTGTTTTTGATTAATAATTCAAGTAAATACAAAGATGTAGCTATTTAAAGTGAAGTTATACCCCTAAATATGTAATGTCAATTGTACATGCAGTTGTTTTTGTGACTTACTCAAATAATTTAGCCTATTTAGTCTACAAACACATGTGTGGTTAATCTCTCTGTGCACAAAACCATTTAAAGTAGTTTATATAGCTTTGCATTGCAGAGCTTCTTACGAATGATTAGCTTCTCAATCCTACAATGTGCTGCCCTCGAAAATTTAACTCTTATCCATTTTCCTCACCAGCTTTTTCCTCGCCAGGATTTTGTTATGCAAACTGTGATTATAGAACATTATCATAAGTTTATTTTTTACCTCTATTTTTTCTTTTATATTTTGCTTTACTCACTGTTGCATTTGAAAGATTTGCATGTTCTTCTCAGCTATTGACAGTTTATTAAATTATCTCACAAATTTGAATAATTTCACCAATACTTTTACTGTAAATATTTGTTGTCATAGCCATCTTATCTGTGTATTATTGGTATTAAAGACTGCTGACGTCTTTTCGGACAATTGTCAGCTCTCTGTGATATTAGAGCTATGCAGTTTATTTATTATTTTATTATTATTTTTTAAATCTTTGTGTCTTTTAGGAAATATCTTTTAAAATCTCATTTGGGTTTGTGCATATACGATTATTTTTGCAAACATTTCATGTGTTTTCTATTTTCTGTTTCTGCTTTTGTGTTCATTTGAATTAATTTGTGTTATTTTGTGGCACAGTTTTGTAGTCTAATTTGTCACATTCTGTTCTCAGATAATTTTTATCTTCTCTGGACCATATATTTTACATAGTAATTGATTGCTTAATTTAGTTGTTTTTTTAAACTTTGGTAACTTTTCTAAGGAGATTTTAACATTTTAGGTTTTTGAGGAAAATTTACATTTAGCTTCTGCCTTATGAAATGCAACTCAAGAGTTTATTTTGTAGGTTTAAATTAAAAATCTTAATAAAAAGGGGTCTGACTCCATTGTTTTTTGGCTGTTTACAGTTATTAAAAGTTTTACTTGGGAAAAATTGAGCTGTATGCTTACAGTGTTGCYTAAAGCAGGGTTAAATCTGATATTCTCACTAAGCGTAAATTAATCAAAACAAGACAGGCAAATTCACATTTTCCTCGATCTTCCWTTAACGCCACCTGACCAATAGGATGTCGAGTCTTCTCAACGCTCCCGCCCACCGCGGAATCTGATTGGCTGAATGGCTCCTCCGTTACCTTTCATCCGCTCCTGTCCCGCAGGGAGGGAATAAGGTAAGCTATCTGTGGCAGTACAGGAAAGCTCATTAGTTGTTGCCAGGCTCACCGTACACTTACAGAAAAGGTGTCTGGTTCTGTCGAGTCCTTTCTTTTCCTCGGTGTTTCCGGGTCGAGAAGAGGAAAGCCACTCGAAGCAAGTTTGGAAAGAAGAAAGAAATCGTGAACGAGCAGGTAGGTGAAGTCGGGCAGCAGCAGGTGTGTTTTAGTATCGCCCAACTCGGTTTCGCTTCCTTACTGTCCACTTTCCTGCTACTGTTTTTAGTTTATTATTACCTACAAGAGTAATTGTTTAGTTTTATTGTTTAAATATCATCCTTAAAGTAAACTTTTGTTTTTAGTTGTAGATAAATGAAAATCTTGGGTCATTCAAGGAAAAAATGATGTCCTCGAATGAACTGCGACCTATCTCGTGGGACTTGAAATGTTATACCAATATTTGTACTCCAATAAAAGAGGTGCTGTGGTTTTTATCAGCATTTAACCCAATGGATTCAGAAGGCTTTAATGTTAGCCTTAAATTGTCTGATTAATGGGTTAGTTTTAGATAAATTAGTGATCAGAAAGCAGTGAAACTAAAAATTCACTTTTAGTGATTTTTAATCAATACTTTGAGCCATAAACTGATGTAATGGGCTGGATATACAGCTGCAGCTCTAACCACTGTCATCAACACATTTAATTGCTGTTTTCTTCTTGTTCTCTTGTTGCACAGAGCCTGCTGTTTGATAGAAATGCAACTGTCCAGCCTCATCTCCTTGACTCAAAGTGATACTTGGCTGTGAATAATGCACAAGGGGGCCCTCTCTGCCAAATGAGGGGGGACTATGTTTTATTTAAAGTGGGAACAAAGCACACCGTCGCTGTGGCACGGTTGCTCCGAGGGGAAACCAGACACTTGTTTGTTGATGCAGTCATGTTGGTCAGATGGTGGATGCAGGAGGAGCACACCATGCCCAGGCCGCTGACCCTGGCTGCACAGATCTTTTACACAGACAGAAACACAGAATACATATTCATTTAGGCTTAAAGTGTACACAAAACACAACAAAGCACCYGTTGATTCGATTTTTGCGTTTGTTTTAAAAACTACGTCAATTAAAGCAACAAAATGCTCTATTGCTTAACTCAAAGCTTAATTACAGTAATGCCGTAATGCCACACCAAAGGAGGTGTTTTTAAAAACCTGCATTGATGAGTTTTTTTTTGTTTGCAGTCAGTTTAAAGAAGAAAGAGCCGGAAACAAAAGCTGGAAGTAAACAGAAGAGCAGGGCTATAAAAACCAGCAGGGTCATAGGGGACTTGCATGTAAACGTAGCCTGGGTGTTGAAACACAAAGCTCTTTCGTCATGCTTAGGTTTGTTTTACAGTCTTTAAAGAAAGGAAAATATAAATAAAAAGGTAATGGCTTCAGGCTTCGTAAAGAAATGACACATTGTTTATTGGTGTGGAAAACTACTCTTGGTGTGTTTGAGGAAAGGGTTAAGACTCAGATGTTTACATTCTTTACGTGACCTTTTACCCACCTCTGCAGGAATGAACTAACTGGTCTGGCAATGTGCATTCTGTTCAAATAATTATATGTTTTCTATGCAGCACCAGTTTACACCATTAAGGCAAAAAAAAATGAATTAATAAGCGAAAATGTCTAATCTATAAAAAATTGGATTACAAACAAAACATTTACCAAATGATCAAATGCTGCTGAAATTAAATCATTACAACTGTGCCAAACGTTGCTTTGAACCTCGGTGAAGGCATCAGATAAAAACTGGTGGGAAGGTGTCATATCTTACATCTGTTAACAGTTTGTTGGTTTTTGTTTTTACTGCCCCTATTGTTCTCAATTTCCTGTTAAAGGAATCACCAACTTCTTGTTTTCTACCTGCATGGCCCGAGACTTTCGCAGACACTGATGATTGTAGGAAAATAGATATTTCTTGCYATTGCAAAGACTTAAGTAGAAGCAAAGTAATACTAAGAGGGGAGGAATTTCTTTTTTTTTTTCTTTTGCGGTGCAAAAATTGATCCAGATTGACCACATTCATTTAGAAATAATAAACRGTTAATCATATTATCTACTTAATTTAAATCTGCTGCTGTTGTTTTTGTTGTTAAAATAGCAAAAGAGAACAGGGATACATGGGAAATAATAATAATAAAAGAATAAGACTGTGCCTGTTGAGTTAGGCTTAAAGCAGAGGAGCCCAAAGTGGGGTCCGCGGGCCAAATTTGGCCCGCCAAGCCATTTGATTTGGCCCACCAACAGTTGCCACAATTACAAGGTTGTAAGCTGTTAACCTATAGAAACACAGTATTTCCATTGGTCAAATGACTATATGAAAGGGCTGTGAAGGTAGTTTTCATTCATGGTGCTGACTTTGTCTTTGATTTATTAGGATAAAACATGAAMCATGAAACAACAACAAGAAATATTAAGATCAGATTTAACCACACATATAGATTTACACACTTTATAAGGCCACAAAAACTCATATTTTATCAATTTATGAAATGTCCCATGAGCCTTTGCTACTTGAGCGTATGGCAGACTTTCTCCAAGTGCACAGAATAAAACAAGAGGGCCATTGCACAGCTTAATCGTTAAAAATAAAGGACTTTATATTAAAAAGTATTTGTATTTCAAATATTAAATTACTGCATTTGGCCCGCAGCCCCCGATAGATTTTCATTTTGGCCCTCTCAAGGAAAATGTTTGGGCACCCCTGGCTTAAAGGAAAGGCAATTTTGTTGACCAAAGTCCWTCTTAGACGTATTATCGTTGTGCAAGAGATAAGGAAACAAGTCCCAGCTGTTCCAATTGATGGCATTATGTCATGGAGAAGAAGTTACTCTTTAAGGGTTTTGTAACATTGTGGTTATACTCTCACATAATAATTAAACCGTGCTTACTGTAGGGTTTAGTCAACATATTCTTGAGTGATTCTGAGGTTTTAGCGATAATGTCCTTGGGAAGACTGATAAGACTGATGGACAGTTTATAGTATGCTCACAGGTATTCTGCTATGTGGATGACATCATCGAAATAACTTCTTGGAAGGTCACATCAAACATTGACGAGAATATTAGGGCAGATCATTTGATTCTGTTGAGTGAGAACCCACAGGAGAAAAGCCTATTTACGCTGGCATATACAAGTTGATTATCTCTGCAGGATTAATAAGTTATTGGAATTACACACACATAACAAAAAAAAGTGTGGGTTAAATACCAGGATGACAAAAAAGAAAAAAAAATAGAGGAATGCCTAAAATGCGCCAAGTCTAAAAATGAGGTGCAACTGGCCATGCCTGTTCGAGTTTTGCTTTTGATTCACAGGCTACAACAGAAAACGTTCTCCATTAATGAATTTCTGATTTTTATTTTAATGTTAAGACTTATGAGTAACAATAAATGTTTATGTATAGGCTGCACATTTTTCCTGTTGCTGTCTTTCACTATTGGTTGCTTTAAGAGTTCTGTTGTCTTCCTCACATGGTTAACATCCCTCCTTGTTGGGAAAATAGTGGGTTTACATCTCCTGAACCCTCTAAAATCCCATGTCTACAACTCAATCTTTATGTAGCTTCTTCAGCTCTCTGTTTTCACCTCTGAGWCTTGTTTCGCAGCTACAGTTTAGGGGTCTTTCTGTAGCCCACGGCAATGGTTTTAAATCCTGGGTTTGACCATGCACTTGTCAGTAATTGTGTCATCAGACCCTCCTTCGTTTGTTGAAGGAGCAGAAAGGTTTCCTATATAATTTAACAAACATAAAGGACACAGGACATAAAGATGTAGAAACTGAGAAAAATGAATGTCAAAGGTCATTGGTGGTTGATACAAGAGCTCGTGAGGACTGGTTGGAAACTATATGTGTTTGTGTGTGTAGGTCTACTCATTCTATTTCTCTGACAGGACCACGCCTACGCCATTATTTCACTCTTTAAGACCCTCATTGTAAAAAAGTAGTTTCAAATGACAGGTATTGGTGCAAGAGTGAGTAGCCTACTCAAATGAACTG
The DNA here is from genome assembly GCF_001266775.1 of Austrofundulus limnaeus. Taxonomy (NCBI): domain Eukaryota; kingdom Metazoa; phylum Chordata; class Actinopteri; order Cyprinodontiformes; family Rivulidae; genus Austrofundulus; species Austrofundulus limnaeus. The sequence continues at coordinate 611,157 of NW_013952558.1, read as the reverse complement.
TTTTTAAAAATACGTCCTGTTCTGCTTATATATATATATATAT
>NW_013952558.1:603552-610224 GCF_001266775.1 Austrofundulus limnaeus | reverse complement strand
GTGTGTGTGTGTGTGTGTGTGTGTGTGTGTGTGTGTGTGTGTGTTTGTGTGTATGTATGTATGTTAAAAACATTTTAGCTATAAATTGGTAAAATTGAAGCGGCATAAAATATCAATTAAAAACATTGTACAAAATGTATTTTTTCTCCATTGACTAGTTAACACAGAAAATATTTTATATCTTCAAAGTGATTTGAATAAAAGGAAAATGGACTTCGTTCCTGTTTCTAGAAAATGTTTTACTTTTCACCCAAAAGATTATTATGGCTYCTCAAACAACTCGCAGAATGAACAGGTGAGTCCATGACTCGTGTTACTCTTAACTATTTACTGTGATTGTCCCATCAGCCATTTATAAGCCTGAAACTCATAATTCATAATCAGAACTGAAAAAGTCTTTCAGAAGAAAAGAGAAATATTTGAAAGAAATAGCTATGAATCTACACCACAGGGGCGGTTCTGGGGGGGGCATTGGCCCCAGCTGAAATCTGAYTGGCCCCCTGRAGTGCCCCTATCCTGTCACTCATCTGTCCTTTACCCTGGGAGTGATGATGGTGGATGCAGTTCCATGTTYAAACACTAGTTGCGCTAATGAGTCAAATAGTAAAGTCCAGAATGAATCAAACTTACAGAATTCTTCTCTTCTTGAAATGTGAACAATCCTGCAAAAAAGCTTTTCAGCTGACAAATGATGGCTGGATTTTCTCACATGTTGTGTGTTTGAAAATATCTATGTACAGTAAAATGTATGAAAAACTGAGGAGAATTTACTGTGCAACATTTTTGGTACCACTATACAATCAAGCTCCCCTTTATAGATGGGTTATAAAGAGTTAGGTTCTTAATTCATTTGTAAAGTCTTACACTTCATAAATCATTAATAAATGAAACTGGACAATTTTGTCTCTTTCTCGTCTTTAATTATTGCATAATAAACACTTATTAATATTTAAAGTTTTTTGCAGATAAATTAATAACATAAATTCTTTAAAAGCCGTCTATAAGGGGGCCTTATTGTAAAGTGGTACCTTTTTTTAAAAAAAAAATATTACATTACATTACAAGTGTTTTGAAGTGTAAAATGTATACACTGGGAATTTGTGTGAAAGGATGTTAAACAAAGACTTGACACCTCTATGAATATTGTGGCCCCTTGACGGCCCCTTACTCAGAAAAATCCTAGATCCGCCACTGGTACACCAATATGCATACGCTAGTTTATTTTAACCACATCAGCTTTTTTTGGGGGGTTTTATGTAGAAAAGTTTGCAATTTAGTGGTTGTGTGCACACTACCCCTCTGTAATAAATCCTGCTGTAGACTGTTAGAGCGTCTCCRGTTGCACAGACACTGATGAAAAGGTGTGTGTGAGGAGTTGTCACTGAAACTAGAGTTAGCTGCAGACACATTAATATCGCTCTGATGTCGGCTAATAAAAAAGGCATTTACAGCCGTCTGACAAGCCTGGAAGTAAAGGCTTTGTTTTTGTGTGAATGTGTGTGTATGAGCTAAAATGTCCACCTGATTTGTGAGTCAGTGGTTACATCAACAACGGATAAACGGTTATGAATCCTTGACGACAAAATGATTTTTAAATGTTTCCAGGCAAAAACGATGCGAAAATTTTATTTTAAGGGACAATTTTTGTTTTCTCTATTCTGTACTATCTTTACTTACTAAAAGCCAATTTAATTTAGTTTGTGTTAAATGTGTTTTTACATTTGAACTGATAGAGAAAACTATTTCTTGCATGGGGTTAAGACATGAAGATTAACAGTGGAATCAGGTTTATTTTGTGTCGGTGGAAACATCCCAGCAGACATCCCAGTGTTTATTCACGTCTCACACCATTTTTCTTCCACCATGTTTCAAAGTTTAATCTATTGCACTGCTTCCTGGTGATGTTTAATCTCATTGTGATTTATTTTACACTCTTGCCCGCCCCCTCTTCTCCTCCCCTGCTCAGAGGTAGGAAACCTGCACTGCCAGCAGTAAAATGAGCTCATTGTTATCACGTCCCTAAAATTAACCACGGTGACAGATGTAGTGCTGGAAGCACAATGGGRATAAGAAATCACTTGACTCCTGAAGCATAATGATCAATACTATTGGGTTTCTGTATTAGTTTCAGATGTATGGTCATTAAAACTTGCCGCCAAGTAATTCAGACGTCTGTACAATTGATAATGATCCCTAGGTGGAAGCGTAGGAGGTGCTGTGAAATTATCCGTTCATTAAACACACGTTCGTTCTTTCAGTCGAGCTCTAACGCTATGACTCGAATAGAAAATTGTTAGCCTTTACAAAGATAATAACTACACTCGAGCTAAATCAATCGTTAGTTTTTTCAGTTTTATTATGTAGCATTGTGCAAAATGAAGTCGCCAAAGTAGATGAGCTGCAAACTTTTTCACGTACTGCGATAAAACCACAACACATGTTCATCTTGAGTAAAATGTTCCCAGACTCAATATTGCTCTTTGCCAGAGGAATGAGTGGGAGACGGACATGTAAAAATAAACATAAAATTGTCTCGAGTATGGTTTGGATTTAGAGCAAAAGATTTCTGTAATTCATACCAAAGGAATTTAATCAAGTTGTTTCTTTTTCTTTTACATATGAGTAACCTTGACACAAAATTTAACTAAAAACAAGATTTGAGGTAAATTTAAGGGTATTTAAGAGAGGTCTCTGGGAGCTGAACTGTAATGTTTCAGCAGGACAGATCATTGATTCTTCCTGCACCGTTTAGCACAAGACACACTGTTAGTTTGGTGATCACTCCTCCAATTCAATTCAATTCAGTTTATTTATATAGTGCCAAGTCACAACACATGTTGTCTCAGGGCACTGTACTACTTGATCGAATCTGTCTGCTTTACAAGGATGARTTTGTTGATTGACAATCAATGGTTGAAACATTGACTGGGCATGTCATAATGGCTAWACAAWAGGGGTGGGAATCTTTTACTATGTCACGATTCGATTCAGATCTTTGGGGTCACAATTCGATTCAAACTTGATTTTTTAAATTCAAAACTCAATGTGAGCACATTTGTCRTGTTCCTAAAGTGCTCCATCTTTATTTTGCAAATTTTGCACACTCATGTCAAACTCCGACTCATTCAGTAAAAAACAAAATGAGCCCAAATCTTTGCATTCAATGAAGACTTGGTCAGTTGAATCTCTTTCCTCCAGTTTTGTACTTTCCAATTTATTTTGGTGCTTTCTGCGCTTTCATACATCCCAGAACCAGCTCCATGTGACGTCAGGACATCCCAAGTGGTTACACAGTGGAGGTTAACAACCTTTGGCTTTTCTTTTATATATGTATAAATCGATTTTGAGTCATTTTAAATCGATTCTGAATCTTTGTAAATGAGAATCATGATTCCGATTTTAAACTATTTTTTGGTGCACCCCTACTATACAATATTCCTAAATGAGTTAGAAGTTTTTTATGTAATTTATGTCATCTTTTAGATGTGTGGCTGACTTCACTGTGATCCATGTTGAGTCTGGGGGGAAGTGGGAATCAAATGGTAATTGTTAGCTCTCACACAGTCTCTGTCTGCCTGATATGTTGTTTTGCAATTCAAATCTCACATGCTTTACTGAGCAAATGTTTCCTTGTTGTTCTGAAGCTGCTGCTCAGCAGTGCAACATATTGTGCATTTTAGACTGTCCTTTTCATGCTCTTTAAAGCATCCTTGCAGGTAGAATGGACCAGCAGTGTTGTATGTAGTACCACAAAGTGATAGTTGAGTAAAAGTACAAGTATATTACAAAAAAATTTCTTTGGTAAAAGTTAAAGTATCCTTTAGGAATATTACTTGAGTAAAAGTCTTAAATTATCTGACATTTTTGTACTTAAGTATTAAAAGTAAAAGTATTGATTTAAAATGAGCAGTTAGATTTTCTGTAAGGACATTTATTAGGAGGTGACCTCCCCAAAAACTGCAGAAATGACTGTTGTATTAAAATAATTAATTTATGTTAAATTTAGGATGCACTAGTCCAACTGTTTCAGTTTATATACATATATCAAGGCTGCACAAAACCTTTCTCCAAAATGAAAATCTATCTGAGGGCTGCGGCCAAATGTAATATAATTCATGAAATACAAATACTTCTTAAGTACAGTCCTTTTATTTTAATGATTATGTCCTGCTGGAGTGTGACATGATTTGTTTGTGTACAAACTAATATGGTATCAGAATTCTACGATGGCGCATTAGGGCCACTTTGCAGATGAAAAAAAGGAGGAGCAAATCTCTGAGAAAAACTCAGAATTTCTGAGATTAATTTTAGAAATTTTCAAGAAAAAACAGGCAATTCTCTTATGTTGAAAAGTCGCAATTTTGCTAGAAAAAACTTGGGATTTCTGAGATTAATTTTAGAAAATTTCGAGAAAAAAACAGGCAATTCTCTTTATTTTGAAAAGTTGCAAATTTGCGAGAAAAAAAACTCAGAAATTTCCGTAATTAAAGGCAGAAATTTGCTACGTAGCAAATATCTGCCTTATGAAAATTTCTGTGAAAATCTCTGGGAGATTTGCGCCTCCTTATTTTTAAAAATTCATCTGCAAAGTGGCCCTAATACGCCGTCGTAGAGTTCTATATATTTATACCTCTCATTCAACCACAATTAAATTCACTCTATCTAGGAGTCACAATTTATATGGATAGTATTTATTTTTTTACAATAACAAACTGGAATGAAAACAAGCAAAAATGAAATAAAAGTAACAACTTTCTACTTCTTGTCTCTTTTAAAAATATAAGAAGTAGAAGTAAAAAGTAGACTGAAAAATAATTACTCACGTAAAGTACAGATACCCAAAAATTCTACTTTACAACTCTGACCATTAGCATCTGTTATATTCATCACATCATACTAGAGGAGACGTTTTTCAAAGCTCCTCTCTTCCGTGTATCCTCATGTCTTTTAGTTTTATGCTGTTTCTTCAACTTTTGTAGACATTATGTCACCAACTTGTCATTTAATACCAAAAGCTTTGCCAGTAAACCTTCTCCTTTGATAAACTTGATCTTTGGGAGTATTAGGGTCTTTCCTTCAGTCATGAATCCCAGCGTGCCGTCCTTATAACAGTCAGGGATTATTTACTGTTGAAGTCTGGAATGTAGGTTTTCCATCCAAACTAGCTTGTGTTTCTTTCTGTGTTCTACAACTGTCCATTCATTGCCTATAATAGCTTCATATTGAACAGGTCCAGGGGAGCAATAAGAACATGCAAGGAATGCTGTTGTCCTGGAGCTCCACAGCTCATTGAGTACTGTAACTTGACTTCAGCCATGCCGGGAGGTCGAACAATTACGAGAGGGAAAACTCCTACTTCCAATAATGTGGTTGGAGGGTTTCAAAGGGAACGGGATAGGGTGTTGATGTTAAGATTTGGATTCTGTGTGACTGCAAAGGGAGAAGGATACAATTTGGTGTTTGCCAACTGTGTAGCTGAAGGCTAAAAGTCTTAGGTCTTCCATCTGTTGCAGCTAAACCAATGAAATGGCTCTTTTAAAAGCGCTTTAACTCAAGGTTATTGCTAACACTTGTAATTGTTCATAATTGGTGCTTGAGCATCTGCAAAAATCATCCCTGGCACAAGTGAACGGTATTTCATCAGAGATGTGCAAGAGTTGAGTGTTTTGTGTGTGCGTGTGAAAAGTTCATGCAACTGCCAAATGATAACTGAAAAGTTTTAGTGCTGCTGAAGTATGGTTGTGTTGCGTAAACAAGCTAACAAACAAGGGGAAAGTTTAATCTTTTGAATAACATTTGCATTTTTGGTTTTAAACATTCAAATGGTGTCCTTTGTGTACTGATTATACAAACCTGTTAGTTACCTGCCCTACCTGACCCAGCTGCTTATCAAGCACATTCCTGCTGATGTGATTCTGCCAAGAACCCAAACTATCAGAGATAAAACATGGGGACTATTTTGCCATAAAGTGTCAGGTGTTTGGCCTGCTGATAGATATTGTCAATGTGCTCTCTTTACCAGTTTTTTATGGCTTTTATAACATCATGTCGACATTATTTGACTAGTCTTTTACATTTTTCTGTCAACAGTAAATGTTGAAATGAAAAGCAAACCAAGTTTCTGTGTAGGTTAGTAGATTAAATTGGTTTGATAGAAAAAAAATGTGAATGTAAGAAGCATTTTTTCAAGTTTTGCCACCATTCTAAACATATAAAACATTTTCCTGCCAAATATGCAGTACATTAGYAATAATCCTTAAGTGTCATGATACTGCCAGAATTTTTTAACATGTTGTACAACCCCTGGCAAAAAGTATGGAATCACCAGTCTTGRATGAGCACTCATTCAGACATTTCATTCTGTAAAACAAACTCAGATCAAAAAATGATACAATAATAAGGTCATTCCAAAGTGCAAYTTGTTGGCTTTCAGGAACACTCAAAGAAATGTAGAGAAAACATTGTGTAAGTCAGTGAATGTTACTTTTATTGACAAAGCACAGGGAAAAAAGTATGGAATCACTCAATTCTGAGGAAAAAAGTATGGAATCATGAAAAAAAGATAAACAAAAGACCATTCAAAATACATCACTAGTATTTAGTTGCACCACCTTTGGCTTTTATAATGGCGTCCTTATTTTCTACCTCCAATTTAAGTTATTCCATACTTTT
>NW_013952558.1:598774-602447 GCF_001266775.1 Austrofundulus limnaeus | reverse complement strand
GTGTGTGTGTGTGTGTGTGTGTGTGTGTGTGTGTGTGTGTGTGTGTGTGTGTGTGTGAGACATGAATCGTAGTAGGCGTATTTTACAAACACCTTTCTAGTTTTTGTTTATACCAAATATTATTTTATTATTTAAAGAAAAACTTTATTTTTAATGCTGTTAATACAATTATATTGTTTTCCTCTTAGCGTTAGTCCATTTTAAATGAAATTTGGCTAAAGAAGACAACAGAGTTTCTGGATAGTGTTGATGTTTTCCTTCTTCTATGCATGATAGAGCTTTAGCCTGCATTTATGGCTGACATGGCAAGCTGTGTTTACAGACAGGGATTTGTGTAAGTGATCCTGAACTCATAACAGATTCAAACCTGTTTTAAAGCAGCCCAAACACATTATTCTGTTCCAGTGTTATTAGACACAGTCAGTGTTTTGCAGAATGGTGGACTTTTGGTCATCTTTACCACCAAGAAATTCAGCTTCTCTGAAATCCTCCTTTCATACATGTCTTGTTCATGACATGTCGTCAATTAAGGTAATTAATTGTAAAATGTTYCTTCAACTATTTTTGATTTGTACTACTCATTATTGTATCTTAGTTGCCCCTGCCTCAATTTTTAAGTGTTTCTGCTATAAATTTTTTAATTTTTTTTGGAATTTGGATTGTATAAATAATTGTTTAAATAGAAAAACATAGAATTATCAGTCATTAAAACTAAATAATTCTTGCTTAATGTTGCTCAAAGAAAATGTGCCCAGATCATCTTTGTTTAAAGCAGGAACAGTTAATGAATGAAGGCTGGGTTAAAGGAGCCACTCATGAACAATAGAGGGCTTTTTCTCTGAAAGAATAAACTGTTTAATGATGGAGTTGTTACCATTTTTCCCACCTTTAAACAGGAAGTTGGTCATTGTGTTTATACACTGTTTCTCGGTTTAACATTTGTTTTATGTCATGAGTTCTGGTTTCCATTTTTCACTGCACTTTCTAATATATATTATAATAATTTAGGAGAAGTCATAGTTAGAAGCTGTGGAGTCTGATGCAGTAGTCCTATTTTTGATTACTTACTAAATTATAATAATATAAATAATGTATATTGACTTGTGAAAAACAAGTCAAGACAAAGTGATTGTTGCATAAAAAGCTGGCACTTTAATAAACCACTTTGTTCAGTTTTTAGTCATGCAGTTGCTTCCAGAGTTCTCATTTTTTTGTGATCATATCCTAGCATAAGGTCATAATTTTAATTCATACACCAAAAACTTCACAAGAGAATGAGCTGCTTTATTAATTAAATTTCAAGTTTTATTTTTAGATTTTAAGACGTGCAGCCATACCCCAAAACACACCCGCACACAAATAAAGCTAAATGGCCTGCAGCTGTGAATTATTTTAGTGCAGAGGAATTCCTACAGTATCCAGTTAAACTCTCCGTGGCCGGATCATATTGCAAACCCCAGGGGGTCCTTAATACAAAAGTTATTGTCTTCGCAGAAGCCGGTTGAAAGTAATAAGTTGTTCACTGAGTCTCKAGCTCATTTCTCAACAAGAAACAAAACAGTTTCATGTTAATGAAAGGAGGGTACAGAAGATTTTTTTTTGTAAAAGTCCATGATGTAACTAGTTCAATGCATCACAATAAGATGCATTCTTTGTTAAGCATYGAAAACATATCAGTTGCTTAGTGCTTTCAGCTTTTGGTGAAAACATTACATAAAGTAGAGTAAAGGTTGATATTGGTTTTTAGGCCAGATCAGGACAGGAATGCAGAGCTTGTTAGAGTGTGACAGCTCGTCTTGGTCAGCTAGAGATTTCACACACTGATGTGAGCACTGCCCAGCAACACGCAGCCACAGCTTCACTCCCCTGTTCGCATAATGTAGATGTGACTGTCTTTTTTTTCTGTGAGGTGACACAGACTGGAGGAATGACACTGCAGGTTTTGGTGCCTCTCCCTTCCTCGCTACTTCACACCTCTTCCATCCTTTCAAAACTAACTTCCTTTCAGTTTCCGCTTAATCAAGGAATATAGAAATAGTTTTCTTCTAGGTCCTTTTGGAGACTTGATAAGATAAGATAGAACTTTATTTATCCCACAGTGGGGAAATTTGAACATTACAGCAGCCAAAAACAGTGGAGTTGCAGTAACAAGCAGCCTGCCGTGGCGCCAACTTAGAAACAAAGGAAAAATAAAAATCACACAAGGGAAGGGAAGATGAGGAAAAAAGCAAAAACATCATATTATATCAACACTGTGACACACTATGGTGTTTATGAAAAAACCTCTGCATAGAGCAAGTTTATTAGCCAGATGTCAGTGTTTCCCCTAGGAAATTGGTCTTGGGGTGGGGAGGGGGGAAGGTGGGGGGCAGAGCCTTTGTCGACACATCCAGCCAGGAAGAATTTAGTCAACAGATCCAAGGCTGTTGTTGGGGAGATCCAGATTCTGTAATCAGTTGTTTTGGGAACAGAAGAGACAAGCAGACGACAACAATTTTCCATCTGCCTTTAATGTCTACTGGTTCTCTCAAGGTTGGCAATCCCAATCAGGCAAAATGGTGTGGACAAATTCCGCCGAACCCGAATCTATCAGCTTCCTCCCAGATCAAACCCATCGGGCCAGCAAAGTCCAGGGACCACAGCTGGCCCGCGACCCTCAGTAGAACCGCTTGCAGACCAAGTCTGGCTCGCTCAAGGCAAAATGTCAAGAGTTCTGATAGAATACGGCCACCCATTGAATTGGTCAGTCAGCCAGGAGTTGCCAGAAGGAAAGTCATAATTTTGCGATTATACGTGTCGTTTAAAAGTATCACTTTTGTACCTATTAGTTAGGCACAAGTGGTGTCTTTATTGTCTTGTTTGGTATCAAGCTGTAAATATCTAATCAATCAGACATCAAAACATTTTCCAATGTACTTTTTAGAAGGAACTTGTGTAATAGTTCCTGATACACTAGTGAAACATTTTGTCAAGCTGACCCACACGCACAGACTAACAAGGAGATAACAATACCAGGCATTTTGTCACAGATGGTAAATATAATGTCTCAAAGTTTGATAAAGGCATTCGTGGATGGGGCAAAAGGTCATTGGAATCATTTAATCCTATAAAGAAAGTGAACAGACAGCATGCTCATTTACATCTTTGTTACCTCCGCCAAGGGCGAGGTAATGTTTTCGGTCGCGTATATCTGTCTGTCGGTCTGTCTGTCGTTCTGTCATTCTGTCTGTGGACAACATTACTCATAAACTTGTGGACAGATTGTCATGACATTTTTACCACATGTGGGTACTGGGCCAAGGAACACAACTTTAAATKTTGTTGATGTTCCAGATCACGATGCGGATACGGGAATTTTTTTTCTTTTAACACTCTGAGATTGGCAAAGCTGTGATGCTTTCACAGGGCTTCTGTAAAAAAAACAGTGAGCTGGATTGGACAGCACGGACTTCAAACTTTATAAAAGTAATGTTAAAACCACATTTAATGATGAATAATTTTTGCCATAATATGCACATTTACAGAACGTTTTGTGACCAGGAAGTGCGTGACTGCACCATGAAACCTATTTTTCCCATTTCCTCAAACGTCACATTTCCGAAACAACCATTCAAAACAGTTTCTCGCTACTAGGCTTGTAAACAGAGAGCTGCCGGGCCTCAAAGTTTGGAGA